>NW_027667640.1:3065000-3067500 GCF_963924665.1 Micromys minutus | reverse complement strand
TAAACCCTAAACTTTAAATCTAACCCTAACCCTAACCCTACCCTTAACCCTAACCCTAACCCTATCCCTAAACCTAACCCTTACCCTAATTCTAACACTAACCTTATTTCTAATTCTAACCCTAACACTAATCCTAAACTAAAACCTAACCCCCTAATAATAACCCTAACACTAAACCTAACCCTAACCCTAACCCTAACCCTAACCCTAACCCTAACCCTAACACTAACCCCTAACCCCTAACACTAACCCTAACTCAAACCCCTAACCCTAACCCTAACCCTAACCCTAACCTCAACCCTAACCCTAAACCTAACCCTAACCCTATCCCTAACCCTAACCCTTATTCTAACACTAACACTAACCTTAACCCTAACCCTAACCTTAACCCTCACCCTAACCCTCACCTTAACCCTAAACTTAACCCTAACACTAACCCTAACACCCTAAATCCTAAACCCTAAACTTCGAAAAACCCTAAACACTAATTCCAAAAGCACCCTAATCCCTAAACTATAAACACTAAACTCTAAAAAACCCTAAACCCTAAACCCTAAACACTAAACCCTAAACAAGCCTAAACCCTAAAACCATTAACACTATACCCTAAACAACCCTAAACCCTTAAGACTAAACATTATACCCTAAACCCTAAAACACTATACAAACTTAAACTCTAAACATTAAAATATCCTAAATCATAAATCCTGAACAACCCTAAACACTAAATCATAAACAACCCTAAAAAACCCTAAACAACTCTAAACGCTAAAACCTAAACAACCCTAAACATTAAACAATCTTAAACGCTAAACCCTATACCCTAAACCTAAACCACCCTAAAACTTAAACAATCCTAAACCCTAAACCTTAAACCATAAACCCTAAATTTTAAACCATAAATCTAAGAATAACCATAACCCTAACCCTAACCCCAAACCTAAACCTAACCCTAACCCCAACCCTAACCTTAACCCCATAACCCTAACCCTAACCTTAAGCCTAACATAACCCCATGACCTTAACTCTCACCCTAACTCTAACCCTAATGCTAACCCTAACCCTAACCCTAACCCTAACCTTAACCCCTTAACCTTAATCCCTAAATCCTAAACCCTGAACAACCATAAATCCTAAACCCTGAACAACCCTAAATCATAAACCCTGAATAACCCTAAACACTAACCTCTAAACAACCCTAAACAACCCTAATCACTAAACCATAAACAACCCTAAACACTAAACCCTAAACAACCCTATACCCTAAACTTTAAACACTAAACCCTAAATAACCCTAAACCCTAAACCATTAACACTATACCCTAAACAACACTAAACACTAAACCCAAAACAACCCTAAAACCTAAACCTTAAACACTAAACCTTAAACAACCCTAAACCCTAAACATTAAACCCTAAAAAACCCTAAACTTTTAACCCTAAACACTATACCCTAAACAACCCTAAACCTTAAACAATCCGAAACTCTAAACCCTAAACCCTTAACCTAAACCACCCTAAATCTTAAACAATCCTATACCCTAAACCTTAAACCCTAAACACTAAACCCTAAACCCTAAACCTAACAATAACCATAACCCTAACCCTAAGCCCTAACCCTTACCCTAACCCTAACCCTAACCCTAATCCTAACCCTAACCCTAACCCTAACCCTAACCCTAACCCTAACCCTAACCCTAAACCTAATCCTAACCCTAACCTTAACCCTAATCCTAACCCTAACCCTAACCCTAACCCTAACCGTAACCATAATACTAAACTCTAAACCCTAAACCTAAACCACCCTAAACCTTAAACAATCCTAAACCATAAACCTTAGACCCTAAATCCTAAATCTAACAATAATCCTAAACCTAACCCTAAATCTAACCCTAACTCTAACCCTAACCCTAAACCCTCCCTGACCCTAACCCTAACCCTAACCCTAACCCTAACCCTAAACCTAACCCTGACCCTAATCCTAACACTAACCCTATTTCTAATTCTAACCCTATCACTAATCCTAAACTTAAACCTAACCCCCTAATAATAAACCTAACCCTAACCCTAACCCTAACCTAACCCTAAGCCTAACCCTAACCCTAACCCTAACCTAACCCTAACCCTAATCCTAACCCAAACACTAACCCCTAACACTTACCCTAACCCTAACCCTAACCCTAACACTAACCATAACCATAACACTAAACTCTAAAGTTTAAACCTAATCCACCCTCTACCTTAAACAATCCTAAACTATAAACCTTAAACCCTAAACCCTAAATCTAACAATAAACCTAAACCTGACCCTAAATCTAACCCTAACCCTAACCCTAACCCTAAACCTAACCCTGACCCTAACCCTAACCCTAATGCTAACACTAACCATATCCCTAACCCTAACCCTAACCTTAACCCTAACCCTAACCCTAACCCTAACCCTAACCCTAACCCTAACCCTAACCCTAAACCTAACCCTAACCCCTTAACCTTATTCCCT
>NW_027667640.1:3057500-3062500 GCF_963924665.1 Micromys minutus | reverse complement strand
CTAACCCTAACTCTAACCCTAACCCTAACCCTAACCGTAACCATAATACTAAACTCTAAACCCTAAACCTAATCCACCCTAAACCTTAAACAATCCTAATCCATAAACCTTAAACCCTAAACCCTAAATCTAACAATAAACCTAAACCTAACCCTAAATCTAACCCTAACCCTAACCTTAACCCAAAACATAAACCTGACCCTAACCCTAATCCTAATCCTAACACTAATCATAACCCAAACACTAACCCTAACCCTAACCCTAAAACTAACCCTAAACCTCACACTATCCCTAATCCTAACACTAAACGCTAAACTTTAATTCTAACCCTAACCCTAACCCTACCCTTAACCCTAACCCTAACCATACTTCTAAACCTAACCCTGAC
This sequence comes from Micromys minutus, assembly GCF_963924665.1. Taxonomy (NCBI): domain Eukaryota; kingdom Metazoa; phylum Chordata; class Mammalia; order Rodentia; family Muridae; genus Micromys; species Micromys minutus. The sequence goes on along the minus strand of NW_027667640.1, from coordinate 3,062,112 downwards.
CCTAATACTAACACTAACCCTATTTCTAATTCTAACCCTAACACTAATCCTAAACTAAAACCTAACCCCCTAATAATAACCCTAACACTAAACCTAACCCTAACCCTAACCCTAACCCTAACCCTAACCCTAACACTAACCCCTAACCCCTAACACTAACCCTAAGCCTAACCCCTAACCCTAACCCTAACCCTAACCCTAACCTTAACCCTAACCCTAACCCTAACCCTAACCCTATCCCTAACCCTAACCCTTATTCTAACACTAACACTAACCTTAACCCTAACCCTAACCTTAACCCTCAACCTAACCCTCACCTTAACCCTAAACCTAACCCTAACACTAACCCTAACACCCTAAATCCTAAACCCTAAACTCCGAAAAACCCTAAACACTAATTCCAAAAGCACCCTAAACCCTAAACTATAAACACTAAACGCTAAAAAACCCTAAACCCTAAACCCTAAACACTAAACCCTAAACAAGCCCAAACCCTAAAACCATTAACACTATACCCTAAACAACCCTAAACCCTTAACCCTAAACATTATACCCTAAACCCTAAAACACTATACAACCTTAAACCCTAAACCTTAAAATATCCTAAATCATAAATCCTGAACAAGCCTAAACACTAAATCATAAACAACCCTAAAAAACCCAAAACAACTCTAAATGCTAAAACCTAAACAACCCTAAACATTAAACAATCTTAAACGCTAAACCCTATACCCTAAACCTAAACCACCCTAAAACTTAAACAATCCTAAACCCTAAACCTTAAACCATAAACCCTAAATTTTAAACCATAAGTCTAAGAATAACCATAACCCTAACCCTAACCCTAAACCTAAACCTAACCCTAACCCCAACCCTAACCTTAACCCCATTTCCCTAACCCTAACCTTAAGCCTAACATAACCCCATAACCTTAACTCTAACCCTAACTCTAACCCTAATGCTAACCCTAACCCTAACCCTAACCTTAACCCCTTAACCTTAATCCCTAAATCCTAAACCCTGAACAACCATAAATCCTAAATCCTGAACAACCCTAAATCATAAACCCTGAATAACCCTAAACACTAACCTCTAAACAACCCTAAACAACCCTAATCACTAAACCATAAACAACCCTAAACACTAAACCCTAAACAACCCTATACACTAAACCTTAAACATTAAACCCTAAATAACCCTAAACCCTAAACCATTAACACTACACCCTAAACAACACTAAACACTAAACCCAAAACAACCCTAAAACCTAAACCTTAAACACTAAACCTTAAACAACCCTAAACCCTGAACACTAAACCCTAAACAACCCTAAACATTTAAACCTAAACACTATACCCTAAACAATCCTAAACCTTAAACAATCCTAAACTCTAAACCCTAATCCCTTAACCTAAACCACCCTAAATCTTAAACAATCCTAAACCCTAAACCTTAAACCCTAAACACTAAACCCTAAACCCTAACCCTAACCTAACCCTAACCCTAACCCTAACCCTAACCCTAACCCTAACACTAACCGTAACCATAACACTAAACTCTAAACCCTAAACCTAATCCACCCTAAACTTTAAACAATCCTAAACCATAAACCTTAAACCCTAAACCCTAAATCTAATAAACCTAAACCTGAACCCAAAATCTAACCCTAACCCTAACCCTAACCCTAAACCTAACCCTGACCCTAACCGTAACCCTAATCCTAACTCTAACCATAACCTTAACCCTAACCCTAACCCTAACCTTAACCCTAACCCTAACCCTAACACTAACCCTAACCCTAACCCTAACCCTAACCCTAACCCTAACCCTAACCCTAACCTTAACCCTAACCCCTTAACCTTAATCCCTAAATCCTAAACCCTGAACAAACATAAATCCTAAACCCTGAACAACCCTAAATCATAAACCCTGAATAACCCTAAACACTAACCTCTAAACAACCCTAAACAACCCTAATCACTAAACAATAAACAACCCTAAACACTAAACCCTAAACAACCCTATACCCTAAACCTTAAACACTAAACCCTAAATAACCCTAAACCCTAAACCATTAACACTATACCCTAAACAACACTAAACACTAAACCCAAAACAACCCTAAAACCTAAACCTTAAACTCTAAAACTTAAACAACCCTAAACCCTAAACACTAAAGCCTAAACAACCCTAAACTTTTAACCCTAAACTCTATACACTAAGCAACCCTAAACCTTAAACAATCCTAAAGTCTAAACCCTAAACCCTTTACCTAAACCACCCTAAATCTTAAACAATCCTAAACCCTAAACCTTAAACCCTAAACACTAAACCCTAAACCCTAAACCTAACAATAACCATAACCCTAACCCTAACCCCTAACCCTTACCCTAACCCTAACCCTAACCATAATCCTAACCCTAACCCTAACCCTAACCCTAACCCTAACCCTAACCTTAACCCTAAACCTAATCCAAACCCTAACCTTAACCCTAATCCTAACCCTAACCCTAACCTTAACCCTAACCGTAACCATAACACTAAACTCTAAACCCTAAACCTAATCCACCCTAAACCTTAAACAATCCTAAACCATAAACCTTAGACCCTAAATCCTAAATCTAACAATAAACCTAAACCTAACCCTAAATCTAACCCTAACCCTAACCCTAACCCTCAACCCTCCCTGACCCTAACCCTAACCCTAACCCTAACACTAACCCTAAACCTAACCCTGACCCTAATCCTAACACTAACCCTATTTCTAATTCTAACCCTAACACTAATCCTAAACTTAAACCTAACCCCCTAATAATAACCCTAACCCTAACACTAACCCTAACCCCTAACCTTAACCCTAACCCTAATACTAACCCTAACCCTAACCCTAACCCTAACCCTAACCCTAAACCTAATCCTAAACCTTATCCTAACCCTAACTTTAACCCTAACCCTAATCCTAACACTAAACCCTAAACCATAAACCTAACCCTAACCCTAAAACTAAACTTTAAATCCTAAACCTAATCTAACCTAAACCTTAAACAATCCTAAACCCTAAACGCTGAACCCTAAACCTAACCCTAACCCTAACCCTAACACTAACCATAACCCAAACACTAAATTGTAAACCCTAAATTTAAGTTACGATAAACCTTAAACAATCCTAAACCCTAAACCTTAAACCCTAAACCTAACAATTACCATAACCCTAACCCTAATCCTAACCCTAACCCTAACCCTAAACGTAACCCTAACACTAAACCTAACCCTAACCCTAACCCTAACCCTAACCATAAACCTAACACTAACACTAAACCTAATCCTAACCCTAACCCTAACCCTAACCTGACCCTAACCCTAACCCTAACCCTAACCTTAATTCTAACTCTAACCCTAATCCTAACAATAAACCTAAACCTAACCCTAACCCTAACCCTAAACCTAACACTAACCTTAACCCTAACCCTAACCCTAACCCTAACAGTAATCCCTAAACCCTAAACCTAACCCTAACGATATCCCAAACACAAAACTCTAAACCCTAAAAATAATCCACCCTAAACCTTAAACAATCCTAAATCCTAAACCTTTACCCTAAACCCTAAACCCTAAACCTAACAATATCCAAGACCCTAAACGTAACCCTAAACCTAACCCTAACCCTAACCCTAATCCGAACACTAAACCCTAAACCCTAAACCTAACCCTAACCTTAACACTAAACTCTAAACCCTAAACCTAATCTACCCTAAACCTTAAACAATCCTAAACCCAAAACCTTAGACCCTAAACACTAAACCCTAAACCTAACAATAAACCTAACCCTAACCCTAACCCTAACCCTAAACCTAACCCTAACCGTAACCCTAACCCTAAACCTAACCCTAAAGTTAAGCCTAACCATAAACCTAACCCTAACCCTAACCCTAACCGTAACCCTAACCCTAACCCTAACCGTAACACTAACCCTAACCCTAAACTTAACCCTAACCCTAACCTTAACCTTAACCATAACACTAAACTCTAAACCCTAAACCTAATCCACCCTAAACCTTAAATATCCTAAACCATAAACCTTAAACCCTAAACCCTAAATCTAACAATAAACCTAAACCTAATCCTAAATCTATCCCTAACCCTAACCCTAACCCTAAACCTAACCCTGACCTTAACCCTAACCCTAATCCTAACACTAACCATAAACCTAATCCTAACCCTAAGCACAAACTTAACCCTAACCATAACCCTAACCCTAAACCTAACACTAACCCTAACCCAAACCCTAACCCTAAACCTAACCCTAACCCTAACCGTAACCATAACACTAAACTCTAAACCCTAAACCTAATCCACCCTAAACCTTAAACAATCCTAAACCACAGACCTTAAACCCTAAACCCTAAATCTAACAATAAACCTAAACCTAACCCTAAATCTAACCCTAACCCTAAACCTAACCCTAAACCTAATCCTAACACTAACCATAACCCAAACACTAACTCTAACCCTAAACCTAATCCTAACCCTTACCCTAACCCTAACTTTAACCCTAACCCTAATCCTAACACTAAACCCAAAACCCTAAACCTAACCCTAACCCTAAAACTAA
>NW_027667640.1:3022500-3052500 GCF_963924665.1 Micromys minutus | reverse complement strand
ACCTTAAAATATCCTAAATCATAAATCCTGAACAACCCTAAACACTAAATTATAAACAACCCTAAAAAACCCTAAACAACTCTAAACGCTAAAACCTAAACAACCCTAACCATTAAACAATCTTAAACGCTAAATTTTGTACCCTAAACCTAAACCACACTAAAACTTACACAATCCTAAAGACTAAACCTTAAACCATAAGCCCTAAATTTTAAACCATAAATCTAAGAATAACCATAACCCTAACCCTAACCCTAAACCTAAACCTAACCCTAACCCCAACCCTAACCTTAACCCCATAACCCTAACCCTAACCTTAAGCCTAACATAACCCCATAACTCTAACTTTAACCCTAACTCTAACCCTAACTCTAACCCTAACCCTAACCCTAACCTAACCCTAACCCTAACCCTAACCCTAACACTAACCCTAACCCCTAACCCTAACCCTAACCCTAACCCTAACCCTAACCCTAACCTAACCCTAACCCTAACCCTAACCCTAACCCAAACCCTAACACTAACCCCCTAACTTTTACCATAACCCTAACCCTAACCCTAACCCTAACCCTTATTATAACCCTAACCCTAACCCTAACCCCATCCCTAACCCTAACCCTAACTGTAACAATAACACTAAACTCTAAACCCTAAACCTAATCTACCCTAAACCTTAAACAATCCTAAACCATAAACCTTAGACCCTAAATCCTAAATCTAACAATAAACCTAAACCTAACCCTAAATCTAACCCTAACCCTATCACTAAACCTAAACCTAACCCTGACCCTAAACCTAACCCTAATCCTAACACTAACCATAACTCTAACCCTAACATTAACCCTAACATTAACCCTAACCCTAACCCTAAACCAAACCCTAACCCTAACTCTAACCCTAACCCTAACACTAACCGTAACCATAATACTAAACTCTAAACCCTAAACCTAATCTACCCTAAACCTTAAACAATCCTAAACCTTAAACCTTAAACCCTAAACCCTAAATCTAACAATAAACCTAAACCTAACCCTAAATCTGACCCTAACCCTAACCCTAACCCTAAACCTAAACCTGACCCTAACCCTAACCCTAATAATAACACTAATCATAACCCAAACACTAACCCTAACCCTAACCCTAAACCTAACCCTAAACCTCACACTATCCCTATTCCTAACACTAAACCCTAAACTTTAAATCTAACCCTAACACTAACCCTACCCTTAACCCTAACCCTAACCATATCCCTAAACCTAACCCTGACCCTAATCCTAACACTAACCCTATTTCTAATTCTAACCCGAACACTAATCCTGAACTAAAACCTAACCCCCTAATAATAACCCTAACCTAACCCTAACCCTAACCCTAACCCTAACACTAACCCCTAACCCCTAACACTAACCCTAACCCTAACCCCTAACCCTAACCCTAACCCTAACCCTAAACTTAACCCTAACCCTAACCCTAACCCTAACCCTATCCCTAACCCTAACCCTTACCCTAACACTAACACTAACCTTAACCCTAACCCTAACCTTAACCCTCACCCTAACCCTCACCTTAACCCTAAACCTAACCCTAACACTAACACTAACACCCTAAATCCTAAACACTAAACCCCGAAAAACCCTAAACACTAATTCCAAAAGCGCCCTAAACCCTAAACTGTAAACACTAAACGCTAAAAAACCCTAAACCCTAAACCCTAAACACTAAACACTAAACAAGCCTAAACCCTAAAACCATTAACACTATACCCTAAACAACCCTAAACCCTTAACCCTAAACAATATACCCTAAACCCTAAAACACTATACAACCTTAAACCCTAAACCTTAAAATATCCTAAATCATAAATCCTGAACAACCCTAAACACTAAATCATAAACAACCCTAAAAAACCCTAAACAACTCTAAACGCTAAAACCTAAACAACCCTAAACATTAAAGAATCTTAAACGCTAAACCCTATACCCTAAACCTAAACCACCCTAAAACTTAAACAATCCTAAACCCTAAACCTTAAACCATAAACCCTAAAATTTAAACCTTAAATCTAAGAATAACCATAACCCTAACCCTAACCATAAACCTAAACCTAACCCTAACCACAACCCTAACATTAACCCCATAACCCTAACCCTAACCTTAAGCCTAACATAACCCCATAACCCTAACTCTAACCCTAACTATAACCCTAATGCTAACCCTAACCCTAACCCTAACCCTAACCCTAACCCCTTAACCTTAAGCCCTAAATCCTAAACCCTGAACAACCATAAATCCTAAACCCTGAACAACCCTAAATCATAAACCCTGAATAACCCTAAACACTAACCTCTAAACAACCCTAAACAACCCTAATCACTAAACCATAAACAACCCTAAACACTAAATCCTAAACAACCCTATTCCCTAAACCTTAAACACTAAACCCTAAATAACTCTAAACCATAAACCATTAACACTATACCCTAAACAACACTAAACACTAAACCCAAAACAACCCTAAAACCTAAACCTTAAACACTAAACCTTAAACAACCCTAAACCCTAAACACTAAACCCAAAACAACCCTAAACTTTTAACCCTAAACTCTATACCCTAAACAACCCTAAGCCTTAAACAATCCTAAACTCTAAACCCTAAACCCTTAACCTAAACCACCCTAATTCTTAAACAATCCTAAACCCTAAACCTTAAACCCTAAACACTAAACCCTAAACCCTAAACCTAACAATAACCATAACCCTAACCCTAACCCCTAACCCTTACCCTAACTCTAACCCTAACCCTAATCCTAACCCTAACCCTAACCCTAACCCTAACCCTAACCCTAACCCTAACCCTAACCCTAAACCTAAACCTAATCCTAACCCTAACCTTAACCCTAATCCTAACCCTAACCCTAACCTTAACCGTAACCATAACACTAAACTCTAAACCCTAAACCTAATCCACCCTAAACCTTAAACAATCCTAAACCATAAACCTTAGACCCTAAATCCTAAATCTAACAATAAACCTAAACCTAACCCTAAATCTTACCCTAACCCTAACCCTAACCCTAAACCCTCCCTGACCCTAACCCTCACCCTAACCCTAACCCTAACCCTAAACCTAACCCTGACCCTAATCCTAACACTAACCCTATTTCTAATTCTAACCCTAACACTAATCCTAAACTTAAACCTAACCCCCTAATAATAACCTTAACCCTAACACTAACCCTAACCCCTAACCCTAACCCTAACCCTAACCCTAACCTAACCCTAACACTAACCCTAATCCTAACCCTAACACTAACCATTAACCCTTACCCTAACCCTAACCCTCACCCTAACCATTACCCTAACCCTAACCCTAACCCTAACCCTAACCCTAACCCTAACACTAACCGTAACCATAACACTAAACTCTAAACCCTAAACCTAATCCACCCTAAACCTTAAACAATCCTAAACCATAAACCTAAACCCTAAACCCTAAATCTAACAATAAACCTAAACCTGACCCTAAATCTAACCCTAACCCTAACCCTAACCCTAAACCTAACCCTGACCCTAACACTAACCCTAATCCTAACACTAACCATAACCCTAACCCTAACCCTAACCCTAACCTTAACCCTAACCCTAACCCTAACCCTAACCCTAACCCTAACCCTAACCCTAACCCTAACCCCTTAACCTTTATCCCTAAATCCTAAACCCTGAACAACCATAAATCCTAAACCCTGAACAACCCTAAATCATAAACCCTGAATAACCCTAAACACTAACCTCTAAACTACCCTAAATAACCCTAATCACTAAACCATAAACAACCCTAAACACTAAACCCTAAACAACCCTATACCAAAAACCTTAAACACTAAACCCTAAATAACCCTAAACCCTAAACCATTAGCACTATACCCTAAACAACACTAAACACTAAACCCAAAACAACCCTAAAACCTAAACCTTAAACACTAAACCTTAAACAACCCTAAACCCTAAACACTAAACCCTAAACAACCCTAAACATTTAACCCTAAACACTATACCCTAAACAACACTAAACCTTAAACAATCCTAAACTCTAAACCCTAAACCCTTAACCTAAACCACCCTAAATCTTAAACAATCCTAAACCCTAAACCTTAAACCCTAAACACTAAACCCTAAACCCTAAACCTAACAATAACCATAACCCTAACCCTAACCCCTAACCCTTACCCTAACCCTAACCCTAACCCTAATCCTAACCCTAACCCTAACCCTAACCCTAACCCTAACCCTAAACCTAATCCTAACCCTAACCTTAACCCTAATCCTAACCCTAACCCTAACCCTAACCCTAACCGTAACCATAACACTAAACTCTAAACCCTAAACCTAATCCACCCTAAACCTTAAACAATCCTAAACCATAAACCTTAGACCCTAAATCCTAAATCTAACAATAAACCTAAACCTAACCCTAAATCTAACCCTAACCCTATCCCTAACCCTAAACCTAACCCTGACCCTAAACCTAACCCTAATCCTAACACTAACCATAACTCTAACCCTAACATTAACCCTAACCTTAACCCTAACCCTAACCCTAACCCTAACCCAAACCCTAACCCTAACTCTAACCCTAACCCTAACACTAACCGTAACCATAATACTAAACTCTAAACCCTAAACCTAATCTACCCTAAACCTTAAACAATCCTAAACCTTAAACCTTAAACCCTAAACCCTAAATCTAACAATAAACCTAAACCTAACCCTAAATCTGACCCTAACCCTAACACTAACCCTAAACCTAAACCTGACCCTAACCCTAACCCTAATAATAACACTAATCATAACCCAAACACTAACCCTAACCCTAACCCTAAACCTAACCCTAAACCTCACACTATCCCTATTCCTAACACTAAACCCTAAACTTTAAATCTAACCCTAACACTAACCCTACCCTTAACCCTAACCCTAACCATATCCCTAAACCTAACCCTGACCCTAATCCTAACACTAACCCTATTTCTAATTCTAACCCGAACACTAATCCTGAACTAAAACCTAACCCCCTAATAATAACCCTAACCTAACCCTAACCCTAACCCTAACCCTAACACTAACCCCTAACCCCTAACACTAACCCTAACCCTAACCCCTAACCCTAACCCTAACCCTAACCCTAAACTTAACCCTAACCCTAACCCTAACCCTAACCCTATCCCTAACCCTAACCCTTACCCTAACACTAACACTAACCTTAACCCTAACCCTAACCTTAACCCTCACCCTAACCCTCACCTTAACCCTAAACCTAACCCTAACACTAACACTAACACCCTAAATCCTAAACACTAAACCCCGAAAAACCCTAAACACTAATTCCAAAAGCGCCCTAAACCCTAAACTGTAAACACTAAACGCTAAAAAACCCTAAACCCTAAACCCTAAACACTAAACACTAAACAAGCCTAAACCCTAAAACCATTAACACTATACCCTAAACAACCCTAAACCCTTAACCCTAAACAATATACCCTAAACCCTAAAACACTATACAACCTTAAACCCTAAACCTTAAAATATCCTAAATCATAAATCCTGAACAACCCTAAACACTAAATCATAAACAACCCTAAAAAACCCTAAACAACTCTAAACGCTAAAACCTAAACAACCCTAAACATTAAAGAATCTTAAACGCTAAACCCTATACCCTAAACCTAAACCACCCTAAAACTTAAACAATCCTAAACCCTAAACCTTAAACCATAAACCCTAAAATTTAAACCTTAAATCTAAGAATAACCATAACCCTAACCCTAACCCTAAACCTAAACCTAACCCTAACCACAACCCTAACCTTAACCCCATAACCCTAACCCTAACCTTAAGCCTAACATAACCCCATAACCCTAACTCTAACCCTAACTATAACCCTAATGCTAACCCTAACCCTAACCCTAACCCTAACCCTAACCCCTTAACCTTAAGCCCTAAATCCTAAACCCTGAACAACCATAAATCCTAAACCCTGAACAACCCTAAATCATAAACCCTGAATAACCCTAAACACTAACCTCTAAACAACCCTAAACAACCCTAATCACTAAACCATAAACAACCCTAAACACTAAATCCTAAACAACCCTATTCCCTAAACCTTAAACACTAAACCCTAAATAACTCTAAACCATAAACCATTAACACTATACCCTAAACAACACTAAACACTAAACCCAAAACAACCCTAAAACCTAAACCTTAAACACTAAACCTTAAACAACCCTAAACCCTAAACACTAAACCCAAAACAACCCTAAACTTTTAACCCTAAAAACTATACCCTAAACAACCCTAAACCTTAAACAATCCTAAACTCTAAACCCTAAACCCTTAACCTAAACCACCCTAAATCTTAAACAATCCTAAACCCTAAACCTTAAACCCTAAACACTAAACCCTAAACCCTAAACCTAACAATAACCATAACCCTAACCCTAACCCCTAACCCTTACCCTAACTCTAACCCTAACCCTAATCCTAACCCTAACCCTAACCCTAACCCTAACCCTAACCCTAACCCTAACCCTAACCCTAAACCTAAACCTAATCCTAACCCTAACCTTAACCCTAATCCTAACCCTAACCCTAACCCTAACCGTAACCATAACACTAAACTCTAAACCCTAAACCTAATCCACCCTAAACCTTAAACAATCCTAAACCATAAACCTTAGACCCTAAATCCTAAATCTAACAATAAACCTAAACCTAACCCTACATCTTACCCTAACCCTAACCCTAACCCTAAACCCTCCCTGACCCTAACCCTCACCCTAACCCTAACCCTAACCCTAAACCTAACCCTGACCCTAATCCTAACACTAACCCTATTTCTAATTCTAACCCTAACACTAATCCTAAACTTAAACCTAACCCTCTAATAATAACCTTAACCCTAACACTAACCCTAACCCCTAACCCTAACCCTAACCCTAACCCTAACCTAACCCTAACCCTAACCCTAATCCTAACCCTAACACTAACCATTAACCCTTACCCTAACCCTAACCCTCACCCTAACCATTACCCTAACCCTAACCCTAACCCTAACCCTAACCCTAACACTAACCGTAACCATAACACTAAACTCTAAACCCTAAACCTAATCCACCCTAAACCTTAAACAATCCTAAACCATAAACCTAAACCCTAAACCCTAAATCTAACAATAAACCTAAACCTGACCCTAAATCTAACCCTAACCCTAACCCTAACCCTAAACCTAACCCTGACCCTAACACTAACCCTAATCCTAACACTAACCTTAACCCTAACCCTAACCCTAACCCTAACCTTAACCCTAACCCTAACCCTAACCCTAACCCTAACCCTAACCCTAACCCTAACCCTAACCCCTTAACCTTTATCCCTAAATCCTAAACCCTGAACAACCATAAATCCTAAACCCTGAACAACCCTAAATCATAAACCCTGAATAACCCTAAACACTAACCTCTAAACTACCCTAAATAACCCTAATCACTAAACCATAAACAACCCTAAACACTAAACCCTAAACAACCCTATACCCTAAACCTTAAACACTAAACCCTAAATAACCCTAAACCCTAAACCATTAGCACTATACCCTAAACAACACTAAACACTAAACCCAAAACAACCCTAAAACCTAAACCTTAAACACTAAACCTTAAACAACCCTAAACCCTAAACACTAAACCCTAAACAACCCTAAACATTTAACCCTAAACACTATACCCTAAACAACACTAAACCTTAAACAATCCTAAACTCTAAACCCTAAACCCTTAACCTAAACCACCCTAAATCTTAAACAATCCTAAACCCTAAACCTTAAACCCTAAACACTAAACCCTAAACCCTAAACCTAACAATAACCATAACCCTAACCCTAACCCCTAACCCTTACCCTAACCCTAACCCTAACCCTAATCCTAACCCTAACCCTAACCCTAACCCTAACCCTAACCCTAACCCTAAACCTAATCCTAACCCTAACCTTAACCCTAATCCTAACCCTAACCCTAACCCTAACCCTAACCGTAACCATAACACTAAACTCTAAACCCTAAACCTAATCCACCCTAAACCTTAAACAATCCTAAACCATAAACCTTAGACCCTAAATCCTAAATCTAACAATAAACCTAAACCTAAACCTAAATCTAACCCTAACCCTAACCCTAACCCTAAACCCTCCCTGACCCTAACCCTAACCCTAACCCTAACCTTAAACCTAACCCTGACCCTAATCCTAACACTAACCCTATTTCTAATTCTAACCCTAACACTAATCCTAAACTTAAACCTAACCCCCTAATAATAACCCTAACCCTTTCACTAACCCTAACCCCTAACCCTAACCCTAACCCTAACCCTAACCCTAACCCTAACCTAACCCTAACCCTAACCCTAACCCTAACCCTAACCCTAACCCTAACCCTAACCCTAACCTAACCCTAACCCTAACCCTAACCCTAACACAAACCCTAACACTAACCCCCTAACTTTTACCCTAACCCTAACCCTAAACCTAAACCTAACCCTTACCATAACCCTAACCCTAACCCTAACCCCATCTTTAACCCTAACCCTAACCGTAACCATAACACTAAACTCTAAACCCTAAACCTAATCCACCCTAAAGCTTAAACAATCCTAAACCATAAACCTTAAATACTAAACCCTAAATCTAACAATAAACCTAAACCTAACCCTAAATCTAACCCTAACCCTATCCCTAACACTAAACCTAACCCTGACCCTAACCCTAACCCTAATCCTAACACTAACCATAACCCTAACCCTAACACTAACCCTAACCTTAACCCTAACCCTAACCTTAACCCTAACCCTAACTCTAACCCTAACCCTAACCCTAACCGTAACCATAATACTAAACTCTAAACCCTAAACCTAATCCACCCTTAAACTTAAACAATCCTAAACCATAAACCTTAAACCCTAAACCCTAAATCTAACAATAAACCTAAACCTAACCCTAAATCTAACCCTAACCCTAACCCTAACCCTAAACATAAACATCACCCTAACCCTAATCCTAATCCTAACACTAATCATAACCCAAACACTAACCCTAACCCTAACCCTAAACCTAACCCTAAACCTCACCCTATCCCTAATCTTAACAATTAACCCTAAACCTTAATTCTAACCCTAACCCTAACCTACCCTTAACCCTAACCCTAACCATATTTCTAAACCTTATCCTGACCCTAATCCTAACACTAACCCTATTTCTAATACTAACCCTAACACTAATCCTAAACTAAAACCTAACCCCCTAATAATAACCCTAAAACTAAACCTAACCCTAACCCTAACCCTAATCCTAACCCTAACACTAACCCCTAACCCCTAACACTAACCCCAACCCAAACACCTAACCCTAACCCTAACCCTAACCCTAACATTAACCCTAACCTTAACCCTAACCCTAACCCTATCCCTAACCCTTACCCTTATTCTAACACTAACACTAACCTTAACCCTAACCCTAAACTTAACCCTCACCCTAACCCTCACCTTAACCCTAAACCTAACCCTAACACTAACCCTAACACCCTAAATCCTAAACCCTAAACCCCGAAAAATCCTAAACACTAATTCCAAAAGCACCCTAAACCCTAAACTATAAACACTAAACGCTAAAAAACCCTAAACCCTAAACCCTAAACACTAAACCCTAAACAAGCCTAAACCCTAAAACCATTAACACTATACCCTAAACAACCCTAAACCCTTAACCCTAAACATTATACCCTAAACCCTAAAACACTATACAACCTTAAACCCTAAACCTTAAAATATCCTAAATCATAAATAATGAACAACCCTAAACACTAAATTATAAACAACCCTAAAAAACCCTAAACAACTCTAAACGCTAAAACCTAAACAACCCTAACCATTAAACAATCTTAAACGCTAAATTTTGTACCCTAAACCTAAACCACCCTAAAACTTAAACAATCCTAAACCCTAAACCTTAAACCAAAAACCCTAAATTTTAAACCATAAATCTAAGAATAACCATAACCCTAACCCTAATCCTAAACCTAAACCTAACCCTAACCTCAACCCTAACCTTAACCCCATAACCCTAACCCTAACCTTAAGCCTAACATAACCCCATAACCCTAACTCTAACCCTAACTCTAACCCTAATGCTAACCCTAATTCTAACCCTAACCCTAACCCCTTAACCTTAATCCCTAAATCCTAAACCCTGAACAACTATAAATCCTAAACCCTGAACAACCCTAAATCATAAACCCTGAATAACCCTAAACACTAACCTCTAAACAACCCTAAACAACCCTAATCACTAAACCATAAACAACCCTAAACACTAAACCCTAAACAACCCTATACCTTAAACCTTAAACACTAAACCCTAAATAACCCTAAACCCTAAACCATTAACACTATACCCTAAACAACACTAAACACTAAATCCAAAACAACCCTAAAACCTAAACCTTAAACACTAAACCTTAAACAAACCTAAACCCTAAACACTAAACCCTAAACAACCCTAAACTTTTAACCCTAAACACTATACCCTAAACAACCCTAAACCTTAAACAATCCTAAACTCTAAACCCTAAACCCTTAACCTAAACCACCCTAAATCTTAAACAATCCTAAACCCTAAACCTTAAACCCTAAACACTAAACCCTAAACCATAAACCTAACAATAACCATAACCCTAACCCTAACCCCTAACCCTTACCCTAACCCTAACCCTAAACCTAATCCTAACCCTAACCCTAACCCTAACCCTAACCCTAACCCTAACCCTAACCCTAACCCTAAACCTAACACTAACCTTAACCCTAATCCTAACCCTAACCCTAACCCTAACCGTAACCCTAAACCTAAACTTAATCCTAACCCTAACCCTAACCCTAACCCTAACCCTAACCCTAACCCTAACCCTAAACCTAATCCTAACCCTAACCTTAACCCTAATCCTAACCCTAACCCTAACCCTAACCGTAACCATAACACTAAACTCTAAACCCTAAACCTAATCCACCCTAAACGTTAAACAATCCTAAACCATATACCTTAGACCCTAAATCCTAAATCTAACAATAAACCTAAACCTAACCCTAAATCTAACACTAACCCTAACCCTAACCCTAAACCCTCCCTGACCCTAACCCTAACCCTAACCCTAAACCTAACCCTGACCCTAATCCTAACACTAACCCTATTTCTAATTCTAAGCCTAACACTAATCCTAAACTTAAACCTAACCCCCTAATAATAACCCTAACCCTTTCAATAACCCTAACACCTAACCCTAACCCTAACCCTAACCCTAACTTTAACACTAACCCCTAACCCCTAACACTAAACCTAACCCTAACCCCTAACCCTAACCCTAACCCTAACCCTAACCCTAACCCTAAACCTAACCCTAACCCTATCCCTAACCCTAACCCTTACCCTAACACTAACACTAACCTTAACCCTAACCCTAACCTTAACCCTCACCCTAACCCTCACCTTAACCCTAAACCTAACCCTAACACTAACCCTAACACCCAAAATCCTAAACCCTAAACCCCGAAAAACCCTAAACACTAATTCCAAAAGCACCCTAAACCCTAAACTATAAACACTAAACGCTAAAAAACCCAAAACCCTAAACACTAAACCCTAAACAAGCCTAAACCCTAAAACCATTAACACTATACCCTAAACAACCCTAAACCCTTAACCCTAAACATTATACCCTTAACCCTAAAACACTATACAACCTTAAACCCTAAACCTTAAAATATCCTAAATCATAAATCCTGAACAACCCTAAACACTAAATTATAAACAACCCTAAAAAACCCTAAACAACTCTAAACGCTAAAACCTAAACAACCCTAACCATTAAACAATCTTAAACGCTAAATTCTATACCCTAAACCTAAACCACCCTAAAACTTAAACAATCCTAAACCCTAAACCTTAAACCATAAGCCCTAAATTTTAAACCATAAATCTAAGAATAACCATAACCCTAACCATAACCCTAAACCGAAACCTAACCCTAACCTTAACCCTAACCTTAACCCCATAACCCTAACCCTAACCTTAAGCCTAACATAACCCCATAACCCTAACTCTAACCCTAACTCTAACCCTAAATCTAACCCTAATGCTAACCCTAACCCTAACCCTAACCCTAACCCCTTAACCTTAATCCCTAAATTCTAAACCCTGAACAACCATAAATCCTAAACCCTGAACAACCCTAAATCATAAACCCTGAATAACCCTAAACACTAACCTCTAAACAACCCTAAACAACCCTAATCAGTAAACCATAAACAACCCTAAACACTAAACCCTAAACAACCCTATACACTAAACCTTAAACACTAAACCCTAAATAACCCTAAACCCTAAACCATTAACACTATACCCTAAAGAACACTAAACACTCAACCCCAAGCAACCCTAAAACCTAATCCTTAAACACTAAACCTTAAACAACCCTAAACCCTAAACACTAAACCCTAAAAAACCCTAAACTTTTAACCCTAAACTCTATACCCTAAACAACCCTAAACCTTAAACAATCCTAAACTCTAAACGCTAAACCCTTAACCTAAACCACCCTAAATCTTAAACAATCCTAAACCCTAAACCTTAAACCCTAAACACTAAACCTTAAACCCTAAACCTAAAAATAACCATAACCCTAACCCTAACCCCTAACCCTTACCCTAACCCTAACCCTAACACTAATCCTAACCCTAACCCTAACCCTAACCCTAACCCTAACCCTAACCCTAACCCTAAACCTAATCCTAACCCTAACCTTAACCCTAATCCTAACCCTAACCCTAACCCTAAACCTAACTGTAACCATAACACTAAACTCTAAAGCCTAAAGCTAATCCACCCTAAACCTTAAAAAATCCTAAACCATAAACCTTAGACCCTAAATCCTAAATCTAACAATAAACCTAAACCTAACCCTAAATCTAACCCTAACCCTAACCCTAACCCTAAACCCTCCCTGACTTTAACCCTAACCCTAACCCTAACCCTAAACCTAACCCTGACCCTAATCCTAAGACTAACCCTATTTCTAATTCTTACCCTAACACTAATCCTAAACTTAAACTTAACCCCCTAATAATAACCCTAACCCTAACACTAACCCTAACCCCTAACCCTAACCCTAACCCTAACCCTAACCCTAACCTAACCCTAACCCTAACCCTAACCCTAACCCTAAACCTAAACCTAATCCTAACCCTAACCTTAACCCTAATCCTAACTCTAACCCTAACCCTAACCCTAACCGTAACCATAACACTAAACTCTAAACCCTAAACCTAATCCACCCTAAACCTTAAACAATCCTAAACCATAAACCTTAGACCCTAAATCCTAAATCTAACAATAAACCTAAACCTAACCCTAAATCTTACCCTAACCCTAACCCTAACCCTAAACCCTCCCTGACCCTAACCCTCACCCTAACCCTAACCCTAACCCTAAACCTAACCCTGACCCTAATCCTAACACTAACCCTATTTCTAATTCTAACCCTAACACTAATCCTAAACTTTAACCTAACCCCCTAATAATAACCCTAACCCTAACACTAACCCTAACCCCTAACCCTAACCCTAACCCTAACCTAACCCTAACCCTAACCCTAATCCTAACCCTAACACTAACCCCTAACCCTTACCCTTACCCTAACCCAAACCCTCATCCTAACCATTACCCTAACCCTAACACTAACCCTAACCCTAACCCTAACCCTAACCCTAACACTAACCGTAACCATAACACTAAACTCTAAACCCTAAACCTAATCCACCCTAAACCTTAAACAATCCTAAACCATAAACCTTAAACCCTAAACCCTAAATCTAACAATAAACCTAAACCTGACCCTAAATCTAACCCTAACCCTAACCCTAACCCTAACCCTAACCTAACCCTAACCCTAACCCTAACCCTAACACAAACCCTAACACTAACCCCCTAACTTTTACCATAACCCTAAACCTAACCCTAAACCTAACCCTTACCATAACCCTAACCCTAACCCTAACCCTAACCTTAACCCTAACCCTAACCCTAACCCTAACCCTAACCCTAACCCTAACCCTAACCCCTTAAGCTTAATCCCTAAATCCTAAACCCTTAACAACCATAAATCCTAAACCCTGAACAACCCTAAATCATAAACCCTGAATAACCCTAAACACTAACCTCTAAACTACCCTAAATAACCCTAATCACTAAACCATAAACAACCCTAAACACTAAACCCTAAACAACCCTATACCCTAAACCTTAAACACTAAACCCTAAATAATCCTAAACCCTAAACCATTAGCACTATACCCTAAACAACACTAAACACTAAACCAAAAACAACCCTAAAACCTAAACCTTAAACACTAAACCTTAAACAACCCTAAACCCTAAACACTAAACTCTAAACAACCCTAAACTTTTAACCCTAAACACTATACCCTAAACAACACTAAACCTTAAACAATCCTAAACTCTAAACCCTAATCCCTTAACCTAAACCACCCTAAATCTTAAACAATCCTAAACCCTAAACCTTAAACCCTAAACACTAAACCCTAAACCCTAAACCTAACAATAACCATAACCCTAACCCTAACCCCTAACCCTTACCCTAACCCAAACCCTAACCCTAATCTTAACCCTAACCCTAACCCTAACCCTAACCCTAAACCTCATCCTAACCCTAACCTTAACCCTAATCCTAACCCTAACCCTAACCCTAACCGTAACCATAACACTAAACTCTAAACCCTAAACCTAATCCACCCTAAACCTTAAACAATCCTAAACCATAAACCTTAGACCCTAAATCCTAAATCTAACCATAAACCTAAACCTAAACCTAAATCTAACCCTAACCCTAACCCTAACCCTAAACCCTCCCTGACCCTAACCCTAACCCTAAACCTAACCCTAAACCTAACCCTGACCCTAATCCTAACACTAACCCTATTTCTAATTCTAACCCTAACACTAATCCTAAACTTAAACCTAACCCCCTAATAATAACCCTAACCCTTTCACTAACCCTAACCCCTAACCCTAACCCTAACCCTAACCCTAACCCTAACCTAACCCTAACCCTAACCCTAACCCTAACCCTAACCCTAACCCTAACCTAACCCTAACCCTAACCCTAACCCTAACACAAACCCTAACACTAACCCCCTAACTTTTACCCTAACACTAACCCTAACCCTAAACCTAACCCTTACCATAACCCTAACCCTAACCCTAACTCCATCCCTAACCCTAACCCTAACCGTAACCATAATACTAAACTCTAAACCCTAAACCTAATCCACCCTTAAACTTAAACAATCCTAAACCATAAACCTTAAACCCTAAACCCTAAATCTAACAATAAACCTAAACCTAACCCTAAATCTAACCCTAACCCTAACCCTAACCCTAAACATAAACCTGACCCTAACCCTAATCCTAATCCTAACACTAATCATAACCCAAACACTAACCCTAAGCCTAACCCCAAACCTAACCCAAAACCTCACCCTATTCCTAATCTTAACACTAAACCCTAAACCTTAATTCTAACCCTAACCCTAACCCTACCCTTAACCCTAACCCTAACCATATTTCTAAACCTTATCCTGACCCTAATCCTAACACTAACCCTATTACTAATTCTAACCCTAAAACTAATCCTAAACTAAAACCTAACCCCCTAATAATAACCCGAACACTAAACCTAACCCTAACCCTAACCCTAATCCTAACCCTAACACTAACCCCTAACACCTAACACTAACCCTAAACCAAACCCCTAACCCTAACCCTAACGCTAACCCTAACCTTAACCCTAACTCTAACCCTAACCCTAACCCTATCCCTAACCCTAACCCTTACCCTAACACTAACACTAACCTTAACCCTAACCCTAACCTTAACCCTCACCCTAACCCTCACCTTAACCCTAAACCTAACCCTAACACTAACCCTAACACCCTAAATCCTAAACCCTAAACCCCGAAAAACCCTAAACACTAATTCCAAAAGCACCCTAAACCCTAAACTATAAACACTAAACGCTAAAAAACCTAAACCCTAAACCCTAAACACTAAACCCTAAACAAGCCTAAACCCTAAAACCATTAACACTATAACCTAAACAACCCTAAACCCTTAACCCTAAACATTATACCCTAAACCCTAAAACACTATACAACCTTAAACCCTAAACCTTAAAATATCCTAAATCATAAATAATGAACAACCCTAAACACTAAATTCTAAACAACCCTAAAAAACCCTAAACAACTCTAAATGCTAAAACCTAAACAACCCTAACCATTAAACAATCTTAAACGCTAAATTTTGAACCCTAAACCTAAACCACCCTAAAACTTAAACAATCCTAAACCCTAAACCTTAAACCATAAACCCTAAATTTTAAACCATAAATCTAAGAATAACCATAACCCTAACCCTAACCCTAAACCTAAACCTAACCCTAACCCCAACCCTAACCTTAACCCCATAACCCTAACCCTAACCTTAAGCCTAACATAACCCCATAACCCTAACTCTAACCCTAACTCTAACCCTAATGCTAACCCTAAACCTAACCCTAACCCTAACCCCTTAACCTTAATCCCTAAATCCTAAACCCTGAACAACCATAAATCCTAAACCCTGAACAACCCTAAATCATAAACCCTGAATAACCCTAAACACTAACCTCTAAACAACCCTAAACAACCCTAATCACTAAACCATAAACAACCCTAAACACTAAACCCTAAACAACCCTATACCTTAAACCTTAAACACTAAACCCTAAATAACCCTAAACCCTAAACCATTAACACTATACCCTAAACAACACTAAACACTAAATCCAAAACAACCCTAAAACCTAAACCTTAAACACTAAACCTTAAACAAACCTAAACCCTAAACACTAAACCCTAAACAACCCTAAACTTTTAACCCTAAACACTATACCCTAAACAACCCTAAACCTTAAACAATCCTAAACTCTAAACCCTAAACCCTTAACCTAAACCACCCTAAATCTTAAACAATCCTAAACCCTAAACCTTAAACCCTAAACACTAAACACTAAACCATAAACCTAACAATAACCATAACCCTAACCCTAACCCCTAACCCTTACCCTAACCCTAACCCTAACCCTAATCCTAACCCTAACACTAACCCTAACCCTAACCCTAACCCTAACCCTAACCCTAAACCTAACCCTAACCTTAACACTAATCCTAACCCTAACCCTAACCCTAACCGTAAACCTAAACCTAAACCTAATCCTAACCCTAACCCTAACACTAACCCTAACCCTAACCCTAACCCTAACCCTAACCCTAAACCTAATCCTAACCTAACATTAACCCTAATCCTAACCCTAACCCTAACCCTAACCGTAACCATAACACTAAACTCTAAACCCTAAACCTAATCCACCCTAAACGTTAAACAATCCTAAACCATAAACCTTAGACCCTAAATCCTAAATCTAACAATAAACATAAACCTAACCCTAAATCTAACACTAACCCTAACCCTAACCCTAAACCCTCCCTGACCCTAACCCTAACCCTAACCCTAAACCTAACCCTGACCCTAATCCTAACACTAACCCTATTTCTAATTCTAAGCCTAACACTAATCCTAAACTTAAACCTAACCCCCTAATAATAACCCTAACCCTTTCACTAACCCTAACCCCTAACCCTAACCCTAACCCTAACCCTAACCCTAACCCTAACCTAACCCTATCCCTAACCCTAACCCTAACCCTAACCCTAACCTAACCCTAACCCTAACCCTAACCCTAACACAAACCCTAACACTAACCCCCTAACTTTTACCCTAACCCTAACCCTAACGCTAAACCTAACCCTTACCATAACCCTAACCCTAACCCTAACCCTCTCCCTAACCCTAACCCTAACCGTAACCATAACACTAAACTCTAAACCCTAAACCTAATCCACCCTAAACCTTAAACAATCCTCAACCATAAACCTTAAACCCTAAACACTAAACCCTAAACCCTAAACCTAACAATAACCATAACCCTAACCCTAACCCCTAACCCTTACCCTAACCCTAACCCTAACCCTAATCCTAACCCTAACCCTAACCCTAACCCTAACCCTAACCTTAACCTTAAACCTAACCCTGACCCTAACCCTAACCCTAATCCTAACACTAACCATAACCCTAACCCTAACCCTAACCCTAACCCTAAACCTCATCCTAACCCTAACCTTAACCCTAATCCTAACCCTAACCCTAACCCTAACCGTAACCATAACACTAAACTCTAAACCCTAAACCTAATCCACCCTAAACCTTAAACAATCCTAAACCATAAACCTTAGACCCTAAATCCTAAATCTAACAATAAACCTAAACCTAAACCTAAATCTAACCCTTACCCTAACCCTAACCCTAAACCCTCCCTGACCCTAACCCTAACCCTAACCCTAACCCTAAACCTAACCCTGACCCTAATCCTAACACTAACCCTATTTCTAATTCTAACCCTAACACTAATCCTAAACTTAAACCTAACCCCCTAATAATAACCCTAACCCTTTCACTAACCCTAACCCCTAACCCTAACCCTAACCCTAACCCTAACCCTAACCTAACCTTAACCCTAACCCTAACCCTAACCCTAACCCTAACCCTAACCTAACCCTAACCCTAACCCTAACCCTAACACAAACCCTAACACTAACCCCCTAACTTTTACCCTAACACT
The DNA here is from genome assembly GCF_963924665.1 of Micromys minutus. Taxonomy (NCBI): domain Eukaryota; kingdom Metazoa; phylum Chordata; class Mammalia; order Rodentia; family Muridae; genus Micromys; species Micromys minutus. Next base: position 3,033,607 of record NW_027667640.1, on the reverse strand, counting down.
AACCCTAACCCTAAACCTAACCCTTACCATAACCCTAACCCTAACCCTAACTCCATCCCTAACCCTAACCCTAACCGTAACCATAATACTAAACTCTAAACCCTAAACCGAATCCACCCTTAAACTTAAACAATCCTAAACCATAAACCTTAAACCCTAAACCCTAAATCTAACAATAAACCTAAACCTAACCCTAAATCTAACCCTAACCCTAACCCTAACCCTAAACATAAACCTGACCCTAACCCTAATCCTAATCCTAACACTAATCATAACCCAAACACTAACCCTAAGCCTAACCCCAAACCTAACCCTAAACCTCACCCTATTCCTAATCTTAACACTAAACCCTAAACCTTAATTCTAACCCTAACCCTAACCCTACCCTTAACCCTAACCCTAACCATATTTCTAAACCTTATCCTGACCCTAATCCTAACACTAACCCTATTTCTAATTCTAACCCTAACACTAATCCTAAACTAAAACCTAACCCCCTAATAATAACCCTAACACTAAACCTAACCCTAACCCTAACCCTAATCCTAACCCTAACACTAACCCCTAACACCTAACACTAACCCTAAACCAAACCCCTAACCCTAACCCTAACGCTAACCCTAACCTTAACCCTAACTCTAACCCTAACCCTAACCCTATCCCTAACCCTAACCCTTACCCTAACACTAACACTAACCTTAACCCTAACCCTAACCTTAACCCTCACCCTAACCCTCACCTTAACCCTAAACCTAACCCTAACACTAACCCTAACACCCTAAATCCTAAACCCTAAACCCCGAAAAACCCTAAACACTAATTCCAAAAGCACCCTAAACCCTAAACTATAAACACTAAACGCTAAAAAACCTAAACCCTAAACCCTAAACACTAAACCCTAAACAAGCCTAAACCCTAAAACCATTAACACTATAACCTAAACAACCCTAAACCCTTAACCCTAAACATTATACCCTAAACCCTAAAACACTATACAACCTTAAACCCTAAACCTTAAAATATCCTAAATCATAAATAATGAACAACCCTAAACACTAAATTATAAACAACCCTAAAAAACCCTAAACAACTCTAAATGCTAAAACCTAAACAACCGTAACCATTAAACAATCTTAAACGCTAAATTTTGAACCCTAAACCTAAACCACCCTAAAACTTAAACAATCCTAAACCCTAAACCTTAAACCAGAAACCCTAAATTTTAAACCATAAATCTAAGAATAACCATAACCCTAACCCTAACCCTAAACCTAAACCTAACCCTAACCCCAACCCTAACCTTAACCCCATAACCCTAACCCTAACCTTAAGCCTAACATAACCCCATAACCCTAACTCTAACCCTAACTCTAACCCTAATGCTAACCCTAACCCTAACCCTAACCCTAACCCCTTAACCTTAATCCCTAAATCCTAAACCCTGAACAACCATAAATCCTAAACCCTGAACAACCCTAAATCATAAACCCTGAATAACCCTAACCACTAACCTCTAAACAACCCTAAACAACCCTAATCACTAAACCATAAACAACCCTAAACACTAAACCCTTAACAACCCTATACCCTAAACCTTAAACACTAAACCCTAAATAACCCTAAACCCTAAACCATTAACACTATACCCTAAACAACACTAAACACTAAACCCAAAACAACCCTAAATCCTAAACCTTAAACACTAAAACTTAAACAACCCTAAACCCTAAACACTAAACCCTAAACAAGCCTAAACCCTAAAACCATTAACACTATACCCTAAACAACCCTAAACCTTAAACAATCCTAAACTCTAAACCCTAAACCCTTAACCTAAACCACCCTAAATCTTAAACAATCATAAACCCTAAACCTTAAACCCTAAACACTAAACCCTAAACCCTAAACCTAACAATAACCATAACCCTAACCCTAATCCCTAACCCTTACCCAAACCCTAACCCTAAACCTAATCCTAACCCTAACCCTAACCCTAACCCTAACCTTAACCCTAACCCTAACCCTAACCCTAAACCTAATCCTAACCCCAACCTTAACCCTAATTTTAACCCTAAACCTAACCCTAACACTAACCGTAACCATAACACTAAACTCTAAACCCTAAACCTAATCCACCCTAAACCTTAAACAATCCTAAACCATAAACCTTAGACCCTAAATCCTAAATCTAACAATAAACCTAAACCTAACCCTAAATCTAACCCTAACCCTAACCCTAACCCTAAACCCTTTCTGACCCTAACCCTAACCCTAACCCTAACCCTAACCCTAAACCTAACCCTGACCCTAATCCTAACACTAACCCTATTTCTAATTCTAACCCTAACACTAATCCTAAACTTAAACCTAACCCCCTAATAATAACCCTAACCCTAACACTAACCCTAACCCCTAACCCTAACCCTAACCCTAACCCTAACCCTAACCCCCTAATAATAACCCTAACACTAAACCTAACCCTAACCCTAACCCTAACCCTAACACTAACCCCTAACCCCTAACACTAACCCTAACACTAACCCCTAACCCTAACCCTAACCCTAACCCTAACCTTAATCCTAACCCTAACCCTAACCCTAACCCTATCCCTAACCCTAACCATTACCCTAACACTAACACTAACCTTAACCCTAACCCTCACCTTAACCCTTATCTCAACCCTAACACTAACCCTAACAACCTAAATCCTAAACCCTAAACCCCGAAAAACCCGAAACACTAATTCCAAAAGCACCCTAAACCCTAAACTATAAACACTAAACGCTAAAAAACCCTAAACCCTAAACCCTAAACACTAAACCCTAAACAAGCCTAAACCCTAAAACCATTAACACTATACCCTAAACAACCCTAAACCCTTAACCCTAAACATTATACCCTAAACCCTAAAACACTATACAACCTTAAACCCTAAACCTTAAAATATCCTAAATCATAAATCCTGAACAACCCTAAACACTAAATCATAAACAACCCTAAAAAACCCTAAACAACTCTAAACGCTAAAACCTAAACAACCCTAAACATTAAACAATCTTAAACGCTAAACCCTATACCCTAAACCTAAACCACCCTAAAACTTAAACAATCCTAAACCCTAATCCTTAAACCATAAACCCTAAATATTAAACCATAAATCTAAGAATAACCATAACCCTAACCCTAACCCTAAACCTAAACCTAACCCTAACCCCAACCCTAACCTTAACCCCATAACCCTAACCCTAACCTTAAGCCTAACATAACCCCATAACCCTAACTCTAACCCTAACTCTAACCCTAATGCTAACCCTAACCCTAACCCTAACCCTAACCCTAACCCTAACCCCTTAACCTTAATCCCTAAATCCTAAACCCTGAACAACCATAAATCCTAAACCCTAAACAACCCTAAATCATAAACCCTGAATAACCCTAAACACTAACCTCTAAACAACCCTAAACAACCCTAATCACTAAACCATAAACAACCCTAAACACTAAACCCTAAACAACCCTATACCCTAAACCTTAAACACTAAACCCTAAATAACCCTAAACCCTAAACCATTAACACTATACCCTAAACAACACTAAACACTAAACCCAAAACAACCCTAAAACCTAAACCTTAAACACTAAACCTTAAACAACCCTAAACCCTAAACACTAAACCCTAAACAACCCTAAACTTTTAACCCTAAACACTATACCCTAAACAACCCTAAACCTAAACCTTAAACAATCCTAAACTCTAAACCCTAAACCCTTAACCTAAACCACCCTAAATCTTAAACAATCCTAAACCCTAAACCTTAAACCCTAAACACTAAACCCTAACCCTAAACCTAATCCTAACCCTAACCCTAACCCTAACCCTAACCCTAACCCTAACCCTAACCCTAACCCTAACCCTAACCCTAACCCTAATCCTAACCCTAACCCTAACCCTAACCCTAACCCTAACCCTAAACCTAACCCTGACCCTAATCCTAACACTAACCCTATTTCTAATTCTAACCCTAACACTAATCCTAAACTTAAACCTAACCCCCTAATAATAAACCTAACCCTAACACTAACCCTAACCCCTAACCCTAACCCTAACCCTAACCCTAACCTAACCCTAACCCTAACCCTAACCCTAACACTAACCCCTAACACTTACCCTAACCCTAACCCTAACCCTAACCCTAACCATTACCCTAACCCTAACCCTAACCCTAACCCTAACCCTAACATTAACCGTAACCATAACACTAAACTCTAAAACCTAAACCTAATCCACCCTAAACATTAAACAATCCTAAACCATAAATCTTAAACCCTAAACACTAAATCTAACAATAAACCTGAACCTGACCCTAAATCTAACCCTAACCCTAACCCTAACCCTAAACCTAACCCTGACCCTAACACTAACCCTAATCCTAACACTAACCATAAACCTAACCCTAACCCTAACCCTAACCTTAACCCTAACCCTAACCCTAAACCTAACCCTTACCCTAACCCTAACCCTAACCCTAACCTAAACCTAACCCTAACCCTAACCCTAACCCTAACACTAACCCCCTAACTTTTACCCTAACCCTAACCCTAACATTAACCCTAACCTTAACCCTAACCCTAACCCTAACCCTAACCCTAACCCTAACCCTAACTCTAACCCTAACCCTAACCCTAACCGTAACCATAATACTAAACTCTAAACCCTAAACCTAATCTACCCTAAACCTTAAACAATCCTAAACCTTAAACCTTAAACCCTAAACACTAAATCTAAAAATAAACCTAAACCTAACCCTAAATCTAACCCTAACCCTAACCCTAACCCTAAACCTAAACCTGAACCTAACCCTAACCCTAATAATAACACTAATCATAACCCAAACACTAACCCTAACCCTAACCCTAAACCTAACCCTAAACCTCACACTATCCCTAATCCTAACACTAAACCCTAAACTTCAAATCTAACCCTAACCCTAACTCTACCCTTAACCCTAACCCTAACCATATCCCTAAACCTAACCCTGACCCTAATCCTAACACTAACCCTATTTCTAATTCTAACCCTAACACTAATCCTAAACTAAAACCTAACCCCCTAATAATAACCCTAACACAAAACCTAACCCTAACCCTAACCCTAACCCTAACCCTAACACTAACCCCTAACCCCTAACACTAACCCTAACACTAACCCCTAACCCTAACCCTAACCCTAACCTTAACCCTAACCCTAACCCTAACCCTAACCCTATCCCTAACCCTAACCCTTACCCTAACACTAACACTAACCTTAACCCTAACCCTAACCTTAACCCTCACCCTAACCCTCACCTTAACACTAAACCTAACCCTAACACTAACCCTAACACCCTAAATCCTAAACCCTAAACCCCGAAAAACCCTAAACACTAATTCCAAAAGCACCCTAAACCCTAAACTATAAACACTAAACGCTAAAAAACCCTAAACTCTAAACCCTAAACACTAAACCCTAAACAAGCCTAAACCCTAAAACCATTAACACTATACCCTAAACAACCCTAAACCCTTAACCCTAAATATTATACCCTAAACCCTAAAACACTATACAACCTTAAACCCTAAACCTTAAAATATCCTAAATCATAAATCCTGAACAACCCAAAACACTAAATCATAAACAACCCTAAAAAACCCTAAACAACTCTAAACGCTAAAACCTAAAAAACCCTAAACATTAAACAATCTTAAACGCTAAACCCTATACCCTAAACCTAAACCACCCTAAAACTTAAACAATCCTAAACCCTAAACCTTAAACCATAAACCCTAAATTTTAAACCATAAATCTAAGAATAACCATAACCCTAACCCTAACCCTAAACCTAAACCTAACCCTAACCCCAACCCTAACCTTAACCCCATAACCCTAACCCTAACCTTAAGCCTAACATAACCCCATAACCCTAACTCTAACCCTAACTCTAACCCTAATGCTAACCCTAACCCTAACCCTAACCCTAACTCTAACCCCTTAACCTTAATCCCTAAATCCTAAACCCTGAACAACCATAAATCCTAAACCCTGAACAACCCTAAATCATAAACCCTGAATAACCCTAAACACTAACCTCTAAACAACCCTAAACAACCCTAATCACTAAACCATAAACAACCCTAAACACTAAACACTAAACAACCCTATACCCTAAACCTTAAACACTAAACCCTAAATAACCCTAAACCCTAAAACATTAACACTATACCCTAAACAACACTAAACACTAAACCCAAAACAACCCTAAAACCTAAACCTTAAACACTAAACCTTAAACAACCCTAAACCCTAAACACTAAACCCTAAACAACCCTAAACTTTTAACCCTAAACACTATACCCTAAACAACCCTAAACCTTAAACAATCCTAAACTCTAAACCCTAAACCCTTAACCTAAACCACCCTAAATCTTAAACAATCCTAAACCCTAAACCTTAAACCCTAAACACTAAACCCTAAACCCTAAACCTAACAATAACCATAACCCTAACCCTAACCCCTAACCCTTACCCTAACCCTAACCCTAACCCTAATCCTAACCCTAAACCTAACCCTAACCCTAACCCTAACCCTAACCCTAATCCTAACCCTAACCCTAACCCTAACCCTAACCCTAACCCTAAACCTAACCCTGACCCTAATCCTAACACTAACCCTATTTCTAATTTTAACCCTAACACTAATCCTAAACTTAAACCTAACCCCCTAATAATAAACCTAACCCTAACACTAACCCTAACCCCTAACCCTAACCCTAACCCTAACCCTAACCTAACCCTAACCCTAACCCTAACCCTAACCCTAACACTAACCCTAACCCCTAACCCTAACCCTAACCCTAACCCTAACCTAACCCTAACCCTAACCCTAACCCTAACCCTAACACTAACCGTAACCATAACACTAAACTCTAAACCCTAAACCTAATCCACCCTAAACCTTAAACAATCCTAAACCATAAATCTTAAACCCTAAACACTAAATCTAACAATAAACCTAAACCTGACCCTAAATCTAACCCTAACCCTAACCCTAACCCTAAACCTAACCCTGACCCTAACACTAACCCTAATCCTAACACTAACCATAACCCTAACCCTAACCCTAACCCTAACCTTAATCCTAACCCTAACCCTAAACCTAACCCTTACCCTAACCCTAACCCTAACCTAATCCTAACCCTAACCCTAACCCTAACCCTAACACTAACCCCCTAACTTTTACCCTAACCCTAACCCTAACATTAACCCTAACCTTAACCCTAACCCTAACCCTAACCCTAACCCTAACTCTAACCCTAACTTTAACCCTAACCGTAACCATAATACTAAACTCTAAACCCTAAACCTAATCTACCCTAAACCTTAAACAATCCTAAACCCTAAACCTTAAACCCTAAACCCTAAATCTAACAATAAACCTAAACCTAACCCTAAATCTAACCCTAACCCTAACCCTAACCCTAAACCTAAACCGGACCCTAACCCTAACCCTAATAATAACACTAATCATAACCCAAACACTAACCCTAACCCTTACCCTAAACCTAACCCTAAACCTCACACTATCCCTAATCCTAACACTAAACCCTAAACTTTAAATCTAACCGTAACCCTAACTCTACCCTTAACCCTAACCCTAACCATATCCCTAAAGCTAACCCTGACCCTAATCCTAACACTAACCCTATTTCTAATTCTAACCCTAACACTAATCCTAAACTAAAACCTAACCCCCTAATAATAACCCTAACACAAAACCTAACCCTAACCCTAACCCTAACCCTAAAACTAACCCCTAACCCCTAACACTAACCCTAACACTAACCCCTAACCCTAACCCTAACCCTAACCCTAACCTTAACCCTAACCTTAACCCTAACCCTAACCCTATCCCTAACCCTAACCCTTACCCTAACACTAACACTAACCTTAACCCTAACCCTAACCTTAACCCTCACCCTAACCCTCACCTTAACACTAAACCTAACCCTAACACTAACCCTAACACCCTAAATCCTAAACCCTAAACCCCGAAAAACCCTAAACACTAATTCCAAAAGCACCCTAAACCCTAAACTATAAACACTAAACGCTAAAAAACCCTAAACTCTAAACCCTAAACACTAAACCCTAAACAAGCCTAAACCCTAAAACCATTAACACTATACCCTAAACAACCCTAAACCCTTAACCCTAAATATTATACCCTAAACCCTAAAACACTATACAACCTTAAACCCTAAACCTTAAAATATCCTAAATCATAAATCCTGAACAACCCAAAACACTAAATCATAAACAACCCTAAAAAACCCTAAACAACTCTAAACGCTAAAACCTAAAAAACCCTAAACATTAAACAATCTTAAACGCTAAACCCTATACCCTAAACCTAAACCACCCTAAAACTTAAACAATCCTAAACCCTAAACCTTAAACCATAAACCCTAAATTTTAAACCATAAATCTAAGAATAACCATAACCCTAACCCTAACCCTAAACCTAAACCTAACCCTAACCCCAACCCTAACCTTAACCCCATAACCCTAACCCTAACCTTAAGCCTAACATAACCCCATAACCCTAACTCTAACCCTAACTCTAACCCTAATGCTAACCCTAACCCTAACCCTAACCCTAACTCTAACCCCTTAACCTTAATCCCTAAATCCTAAACCCTGAACAACCATAAATCCTAAACCCTGAACAACCCTAAATCATAAACCCTGAATAACCCTAAACCCTAACCTCTAAACAACCCTAAACAACCCTAATCACTAAACCATAAACAACCCTAAACACTAAACACTAAACAACCCTATACCCTAAACCTTAAACACTAAACCCTAAATAACCCTAAACCCTAAAACATTAACACTATACCCTAAACAACACTAAACACTAAACCCAAAACAACCCTAAAACCTAAACCTTAAACACTAAACCTTAAACAACCCTAAACCCTAAACACTAAACCCTAAACAACCCTAAACTTTTAACCCTAAACACTATACCCTAAACAACCCTAAACCTTAAACAATCCTAAACTCTAAACCCTAAACCCTTAACCTAAACCACCCTAAATCTTAAACAATCCTAAACCCTAAACCTTAAACCCTAAACACTAAACCCTAAACCCTAAACCTAACAATAACCATAACCCTAACCCTAACCCCTAACCCTTACCCTAACCCTAACCCTAACCCTAATCCTAACCCTAAACCTAACCCTAACCCTAACCCTAACCCTAACCCTAATCCTAACCCTAACCCTAACCCTAACCCTAACCCTAACCCTAAACCTAACCCTGACCCTAATCCTAACACTAACCCTATTTCTAATTTTAACCCTAACACTAATCCTAAACTTAAACCTAACCCCCTAATAATAAACCTAACCCTAACACTAACCCTAACCCCTAACCCTAACCCTAACCCTAACCCTAACCTAACCCTAACCCTAACCCTAACCCTAACCCTAACACTAACCCTAACCCCTAACCCTAACCCTAACCCTAACCCTAACCTAACCCTAACCCTAACCCTAACCCTAACCCTAACACTAACCGTAACCATAACACTAAACTCTAAACCCTAAACCTAATCCACCCTAAACCTTAAACAATCCTAAACCATAAATCTTAAACCCTAAACACTAAATCTAACAATAAACCTAAACCTGACCCTAAATCTAACCCTAACCCTAACCCTAACCCTAAACCTAACCCTGACCCTAACACTAACCCTAATCCTAACACTAACCATAACCCTAACCCTAACCCTAACCCTAACCTTAATCCTAACCCTAACCCTAAACCTAACCCTTACCCTAACCCTAACCCTAACCTAATCCTAACCCTAACCCTAACCCTAACCCTAACACTAACCCCCTAACTTTTACCCTAACCCTAACCCTAACATTAACCCTAACCTTAACCCTAACCCTAACCCTAACCCTAACCCTAACTCTAACCCTAACTTTAACCCTAACCGTAACCATAATACTAAACTCTAAACCCTAAACCTAATCTACCCTAAACCTTAAACAATCCTAAACCTTAAACCTTAAACCCTAAACCCTAAATCTAACAATAAACCTAAACCTAACCCTAAATCTAACCCTAACCCTAACCCTAACCCTAAACCTAAACCGGACCCTAACCCTAACCCTAATAATAACACTAATCATAACCCAAACACTAACCCTAACCCTTACCCTAAACCTAACCCTAAACCTCACACTATCCCTAATCCTAACACTAAACCCTAAACTTTAAATCTAACCGTAACCCTAACTCTACCCTTAACCCTAACCCTAACCATATCCCTAAAGCTAACCCTGACCCTAATCCTAACACTAACCCTATTTCTAATTCTAACCCTAACACTAATCCTAAACTAAAACCTAACCCCCTAATAATAACCCTAACACAAAACCTAACCCTAACCCTAACCCTAACCCTAAAACTAACCCCTAACCCCTAACACTAACCCTAACACTAACCCCTAACCCTAACCCTAACCCTAACCCTAACCTTAACCCTAACCTTAACCCTAACCCTAACCCTATCCCTAACCCTAACCCTTACCCTAACACTAACACTAACCTTAACCCTAACCCTAACCTTAACCCTCACCCTAACCCTCACCTTAACCCTAAACCTAACCCTAACACTAACCCTAACACCCTAAATCCTAAACCCTAAACCCCGAAAAACCCTAAACACTAATTCCAAAAGAACCCTAAACCCTAAACTATAAACACTAAACGCTAAAAAACCCTAAACTCTAAACCCTAAACACTAAACCCTAAACAAGCCTAAACCCTAAAACCATTAACACTATACCCTAAACAACCCTAAACCCTTAACCCTAAATATTATACCCTAAACCCTAAAACACTATACAACCTTAAACCCTAAACCTTAAAATATCCTAAATCATAAATCCTGAACAAGCCTAAACACTAAATCATAAACAACCCTAAAAAACCCTAAACAGCTCTAAACGCTAAAACCTAAACAACCCTAAACATTAAACAATCTTAAACGC
>NW_027667640.1:3007500-3020000 GCF_963924665.1 Micromys minutus | reverse complement strand
CCTAAACCTTAAACAATCCTAAACCATAAACCTTAAACCCTAAACCTTAAATCTAACAATAAACCTAAACCTAACCCTAAATCTAACCCTAACCCTAACCCTAACCCTAAACCTAAACCTGACCCTAACCCTAACCCTAATCCTAACACTAATCATAACCCAAACACTAACCCTAACCCTAACCCTAAACCTAACCCTAAAACTCACACTATCCCTAATCCTAACACTAAACCCTAAAGTTTAAATCTAACCCTAACTCTAACCCTACCCTTAACCCTAACCCTATCCCTAAACCTAACCCTGACCCTAATCCTAACACTAACCCTATTTCTAATTCTAACCCTAACACTAATCCTAAACTAAAACCTAACCCCCTAATAATAACCCTAACACTAAACCTAACCCTAACCCTAACCCTAAACCTAACCCTAACCCTAACACTAACCCCTAACCCCTAACACTAACCCTAACCCTAACCCCTAACCCTAACCCTAACCCTAACCTTAACCCTAACCCTAACCCTAACCCTAACCCTATCCCTAACCCTAACCCTTACCCTAACACTAACACTAACCTTAACCCTAACCCTAACCTTAACCCTCACCCTAACCCTCACCTTAACCCTAAACCTAACCCTAACACTAACCCTAACACCCTAAATCCTAAACCTTAAGCCTCGAAAAACCCTAAACACTAATTCCAAAAGCACCCTAAACCCTAAACTATAAACACTAAACGCTAAAAAACCCTAAACCCTAAACCCTAAACACTAAACCCTAAACAAGATTAAACCCTAAAACCATTAACACTATACCCTAAAAAACCCTAAACCCTTAACCCTAAACATTATATCCTAAACCCTAAAACACTATACAACCTTAAACCCTAAACCTTAACATATCCTAAATCATAAATCCTGAACAACCCTAAACACTAAATTATAAACAACCCTAAAAAACCCTAAACAACTCTAAACGCTAAAACCTAAACAATCCTAACCATTAAAAAATCTTAAACGCTAAATTCTATACCCTAAACCTAAACCACCCTAAAACTTAAACAATCCTAAACCCTAAACCTTAAACCATAAACACTAAATTTTAAACCATAAATCTAAGGATAACCATAACCCTAACCCTAACCCTAAACCTAAACCTAACCCTAACCCCAACCCTAACCTTAACCCCATAACCCTAACCCTAACCTTAAGCCTAACATAACCCCATAACCCTAACTCTAACCCTAACTCTAACCCTAATGCTATCCCTAACCCTAACCCTAACCCTAACCCTAACCCTAACCCTAACCCCTTAACCTTAATCCCTAAATCCTAAACCCTGAACAACCATAAATCCTAAACCCTGAACAACCCTAAATCATAAACCCTGAATAACCCTAAACACTAACCTTTAAACAACCCTAAACAACACTAATCACTAAACCATAAACAACCCTAAACACTAAACCCTAAACAACCCTATACCCTAAACCTTAAACACTAAACCCTAAATAACCCTAAACCCTAAACCATTAACACTATACCCTAAAAAACACTAAACACTAAACCCAAAACAACCCTAAAACCTAAACCTTAAACACTAAATCTTAAACAACCCTAAACCCTAAACACTAAACCCTAAACAACCCTAAACTTTTTACCCTACACTCTATACCCTAAACAACCCTAAACCTTAAACAATCCTAAACTCTAAACCCTAAACCCTTAACCTAAACCACCCTAAACCTTAAACAATCCTAAACCCTAAACCTTAAACCCTAAACACTAAACCCTAAACCCTAAACCTAACAATAACGATAACCCTAACCCTAACCCCTAACCCTTACCCTAACCCTAACCCTAACCCTAATCCTAACCCTAACCCTAACCCTAACCCTAACCCTAACCCTAACCCTAAACCTAATCCTAACCCTAAACTTAACCCTAATCCTAACCCTAACCCTAACCCTAACCCTAACCGTAACCATAACACTAAACTCTAAACCCTAAACCTAATCCACCCTAAACCTTAAACAATCCTAAACCATAAACCTTAGACCCTAAATCCTAAATCTAACAATAAACCTAATCCTAACCCTAAATCTAACCCTAACCCTAACCCTAACCCTAAACCCTACCTGACTTTAACCCTAACCCTTACCCTAACCCTAACCCTAAACCTAACCCTGACCCTAATCCTAACACTAAACCTATTTCTAATTCTAACCCTAACACTAATCCTAAACTTAAACCTAACCCCCTAATAATAACCCTAACCCTAACACTAACCCTAACCCCTAACCCTAACCCTAACCCTAACCCTAACCTTACCCTAACCCTAACCTTAAACCTAACCCTAACCCTAACCCTAACCCTAACCTTAACCCTAACCCTAACCTTAACCCTAACCCTAACCCTAACCCCTAACCCTTACCCAAACCCTAACCCTAACCCTAACCCTAAACCTAACCCTAACCCTAACCATAACCATAACCCTAACCCTAACCCTAACCCTAACCCTAACCCTAACCCTAAACCTAACCCTAACCCTAACCTTAACCCTAATCCTAACCCTAACCCTAACCCTAACCCTAACCGTAACCATAACACTAAACTCTAAACCCTAAACCTAATCCACCCTAAACCTTAAACAATCCTAAACCATAAACCTTAGACCCTAAACCCTAAATCTAACATTAAACCTAAACCTAACCCTAAATCTAACCCTAACCCTAAACCCTACCTGACCCTAACCCTAACCCTAACCCTAACCCTAACCCTAAACCTAACCCTGACCCTAATCCTAACACTAAACCTATTTCTAATTCTAACCCTAACACTAATCCTAAACTTAACCCTAACCCCCTAATAATAACCCTAACCCTAAAACTAACCCTAAACCCTAACCCTAACCCTAACCCTAACCCTAACCTAACCCTAACCCTAACACTTACCCTAACCCAAACCCTAACACTAACCCCCTAACTTTTACCCTAACCCTAACCCTAACCCTAATCTTTACCAAAACCCTAACCCTAACCCTAACCCCATCCCTAACCCTAACCCTAACCGTAACCATAACACTAAACTCTAAACCCTAAACCTAATCCACCCTAAACCTTGAACAATCCTAAACCATAAACCTTAAACTCTAAAACCTAAATCTAACAATAAACCTAACCTAACCCTAAATCTAACCCTAACCCTATCCCTAACCCTAAACCTAACCCTGACCCTAACCCTAACCCTAATCCTAACACGAACCATAACCCTAACCCTAACACTAACCCTAACCTTAACCCTAACCCTAACCCTAACCCTAACCCTAACCCTAACTCTAACCCTAACCCTAACCCTAACCGTAACCATAATACTAAACTCTAAACCCTAAACCTAATCCACCCTAAACCTTAAACAATCCTAAACCATAAACCTTAAACCCTAAACCTTAAATCTAACAATAAACCTAAACCTAACCCTAAATCTAACCCTAACCCTAACCCTAACCCTAAACCTAAACCTGACCCTAACCCTAACCCTAATCCTAACACTAATCATAACCCAAACACTAACCCTAACCCTAACCCTAAACCTAACCCTAAAACTCACACTATCCCTAATCCTAACACTAAACCCTAAACTTTAAATCTAACCCTAACCCTAACCCTACCCTTAACCCTAACCCTATCCCTAAACCTAACCCTGACCCTAATCCTAACACTAACCCTATTTCTAATTCTAACCCTAACAGTAATCCTAAACTAAAACCTAACTTTCTAATAATAACCCTAACACTAAACCTAACCCTAACCCTAACCCTAACCCTAACCCTAACACTAACCCCTAACCCCTAACACTAACCCTAACCCTAACCCCTAACCCTAACCCTAACCCTAAACTTAACCCTAACCCTAACCCTAACCCTATCCCTAACCCTAACCCTTACCCTAACACTAACACTAACCTTAACCCTAACCCTAACCTTAACCCTCACCCTAACCCTCACCTTAACCCTAAACCTAACCCTAACACTAACCCTAACACCCTAAATCCTAAACCTTAAGCCCCGAAAAACCCTAAACACTAATTCCAAAAGCACCCTAAACCCTATACTATAAACACTAAACGCTAAAAAACCCTAAACCCTAAACCCTAAACACTAAACCCTAAACAAGCCTAAACCCTAAAACCATTAACACTATACCCTAAACAACCCTTAACCCTTAACCCTAAACATTATACCCTAAACCCTAAAACACTATACAACCTTAAACCCTAAACCTTAAAATATCCTAAATCATAAATCCTGAACAACCCTAAACACTAAATTATAAACAACCCTAAAAAACCCTAAACAACTCTAAACGCTAAAACCTAAACAACCCTAACCATTAAAAAATCTTAAACGCTAAATTCTATACCCTAAACCTAAAGCTCCCTAAAACTTAAACAATCCTAAACCCTAAACCTTAAACCATAAACCCTAAATTTAAACCATAAATCTAAGAATAACCATAACCCTAACCCTAACCCGAAACCTAAACCTAACCCTAACCCCAACCCTAACTATAACCCCATAACCCTAACCCTAACCTTAAGCCTAACATAACCCCGTAACCCTAACTCTAACCCTAACTCTAACCCTAACTCTAACCCTAATGCTAACCCTAACCCTAACCCTAACCCTAACCCTAACCCTAACCCCTTAACCTTAATCCCTAAATCCTAAACCCTGAACAACCATAAATCCTAAACCCTGAACAACCCTAAATCATAAACCCTGAATAACCGTAAACACTAACCTCTAAACAACCCTAAACAACCCTAATCACTAAACCATAAACAACCCTAAACACTAAACCCTAAACAACCCTATACCCTAAACCTTAAACACTAAACCCTAAATAACCCTAAACCCTAAACCATTAACACTATACCCTAAACAACACTAAACACTAAACCCAAAACAACCCTAAAACCTAAACCTTAAACACTAAACCTTAAACAACCCTAAACCCTAAACACTAAACCCTAAACAACCCTAAACTTTTAACCCTAAGCTCTATACCCTAAACAACCCTATACCTTAAACAATCCTAAACTCTAAACCCTAAACCCTTAACCTAAACCACCCTAAACCTTAAACAATCCTAAACCCTAAACCTTAAACCCTAAACACTAAACCCTAAACCCTAAACCTAACAATAACCATAACCCTAACCCTAAACCCTAACCCTTACCCTAACCCTAACCCTAACCCTAACCTAACCCTAACCCTAACCCTAACCCTAACCCTAACCCTAACCCTAATTCTAAACCTAAACCTAAACCTAATCCTAACCCTAACCTGAACCCTAATCCTAACCCTAACCCTAACCCTAACCCTAACTGTAACCATAACACTAAACTCTAAACCCTAAACCTAATCCACCCTAAACCTTAAACAATCCTAAACCATAAACCTTAGACCCTAAATCCTAAATCTAACAATAAACCTAAACCTAACCCTAAATCTAACGCTAACCCTAACCCTAACCCTAAACCCTCCCTGACTTTAACCCTAACCCTAACCCTAACCCTACCCCTAAACCTAACCCTGACCTTAATCCTAACACTAACCCTATTTCTAATTCTAACCCTAACACTAATCCTAAACTTAAACCTAACCCCCTAATAATAACCCTAACACTAACACTAACCCTAACCCCTAACCCTAACCCTAATCCTAACCCTAACCTAACCCTAACCCTAACCCTAACCCTAACCCAAACCCTAACACTAACCCCCTAACATTTACCATAACCCTAACCCTAACCCTAACCCTAACCCTTACCATAACCCTAACCATAACCCTAACCCCATCCCTAACCCTAACCCTAACCGTAACCATAACACTAAACTCTAAACCCTAAACCTAATCCACCCTAAACCTTAAACAATCCTAAACCATAAACCTTAAACCCTAAACTCTAAATCTAACAATAAACCTAAACCTAACCCTAAATCTAACCCTAACCCTATCCCTAACCCTAAACCTAACCCTGACCCTAAACCTAACCCTAATCCTAACACTAACCATAACCCTAACCCTAACAT
Organism: Micromys minutus; assembly: GCF_963924665.1. Taxonomy (NCBI): domain Eukaryota; kingdom Metazoa; phylum Chordata; class Mammalia; order Rodentia; family Muridae; genus Micromys; species Micromys minutus. Next base: position 3,013,906 of record NW_027667640.1, on the reverse strand, counting down.
TAACCCTAACCTTAACCCTAACCCTAACCCTAACCCTAAACATAACCTTAACTCTAACCCTAACCCTAACCCTAACCGTAACCATAATACTAAATTCTAAACCCTAAACCTAATCTACCCTAAATCTTAAACAATCCTAAACCTTAAACCTTAAACCCTAAACCCTAAATCTAACAATAAACCTAAACCTAACTCTAAATCTAACCCTAACCCTAACCCTAACCCTAAACCTAAACCTGACCCTAACCCTAACCCCAATAATAACACTAATCATAACAAAAACACTATCCCTAACCCTAACCCTAAACCTAACCCTAAACCTCACACTATCCCTAATCTTAACACTAAACCCTAAACTTTAAATCTAACCCTAACCCTAACCCTACCCTTAACCCTAACCCTAACCATATCCCTAAACCTAACCCTGACCCTAATCCTAACACTAACCCTATTTCTAATTTTAACCCTAACACTAATCCTAAACTAAAACCTAACCCCCTAATAATAACCCTAACACTAAACCTAACCCTAACCCTAACCCTAACACTAACCCTAACACTAACCCCTAACCCCTAACACTAACCCTAACCCTAACCCCTAACCCTAACCCTAACCCTAACCCTAACCTTAACCCTAACCCTAACCTTAACCCTAACCCTAACCCTAACCTTTAACCCTTACCCTAACCCTAACCCTAAACCTAACCCTAAACCTAACCCCAACCCTAACCCTAACCATAACCCTAACCCTAACCCTAACTCTAACCCTAACCCTAACCCTAACCTTAAACCTAACCCTAACCTTAACCCTTATCCTAACCCTAACCCTAGCCCTAACCCTAACCCTAACCGTAACCATAACACTAAACTCTAAACCCTAAACCTAATCCACCCTAAACCTTAAACAATCCTAAACCATAAACCGTAGACCGTAAACCCTAAATCTAACATTAAACCTAAACCTAACCCTAAATCTAACCCTAACCCTAAACCCTCCCTGACCCTAACCCTAACCCTAACCCTAACCCTAACCCTAAACCTAACCCTGACCCTAATCCTAACACTAAACCTATTTCTAATTCTAACCCTAACACTAATCCTAAACTTAACCCTAACCCCCTAATAATAACCCTAACCCTAACACTAACCCTAACCCCTAACCCTAACCCTAACCCTAACCTAACCCTAACCCTAACCCTAACCCTAACCCAAACCCTAACACTAACCCCCTAACTTTTACCCTAACCCTAACCCTAACCCTAACCCTTACCCTAACCCTAACCCTAACCCTAACCCCATCCCTAACCCTAACCCTAACCGTAACCATAACACTAAACTCTAAACCCTAAACCTAATCCACCCTAAACCTTGAACAATCCTAAACCATAAACCTTAAACCCTAAACCCTAAATCTAACAATAAACCTAAACCTAACCCTAAATCTAACCCTAACCCTATCCCTAACCCTAAACCTAACCCTGACCCTAACCCTAACCCTAATCCTAACACTAACCATAACCCTAACCCTAACACTAACCCTAACCTTAACCCTAACCCTAACCCTAACCCTAACCCTAACCCTAACCCTAACTCTAACCCTAACTCTAACCCTAACCGTAACCATAATACTAAACTCTAAACCCTAAACCTAATCCACCCTAAACCTTAAACAATCCTAAACCATAAACCTTAAACCCTAAACCCTAAATCTAACAATAAAACTAAACCTAACCCTAAATCTAACCCTAACCCTAACCCTAACCCTAAACCTAAACCTGACCCTAACCCTAACCCTAATCCTAAAACTAATCATAACCCAAACACTAACCCTAACCCTAACCCTAAACCTAAGCCTAAAACTCACACTATCCCTAATCCTAACACTAAACCCTAAACTTTAAATCTAACCCTAACCGTAACCCTACCCTTAACCCTAACCCTATCCCTAAACCTAACCCTGACCCTAATCCTAACACTAACACTATTTCTAATTCTAACCCTAACACTAATCCTAAACTAAAACCTAACCCCCTAATAATAACCCTAACACTAAACCTAACCCTAACCCTAAACTAACCCTAACCCTAACCATAACACTAACCCCTAACCCCTAACACTAACCCTAACCCTAACCCCTAACCCTAACCCTAACCCTAACCTTAACCCTAACCCTAACCCTAACTTTATCCCTAACCCTAATTCTTACCCTAATACTAACACTAACCTTAACCCTAACCCTAACCTTAACCCTCACCCTAACCCTCACCTTAACCCTAAACCTAACCCTAACACTAACCCTAACACCCTAAATCCTAAACCTTAAACCCCGAAAAACCCTAAACACTAATTCCAAAAGCACCCTAAACTCTAAACTATAAACACTAAACGCTAAAAAACCCTAAACCCTAAACCCTAAACACTAAACCCTAAACAAGCCTAAACCCTAAAACAATTAACACTATACCCTAAACAACCCTAAACCCTTAACCCTAAACATTATACCCTAAACCCTAAAACACTATACAACCTTAAACCCTAAACCTTAAAATATCCTAAATCATAAATCCTGAACAACCCTAAACACTAAATTATAAACAACCCTAAAAAACCCTAAACAACTCTAAACGCTAAAACCTAAACAACCCTAACCATTAAACAATCTTAAACGCTAAATTCTATACCCTAAACCTAAACCACCCTAAAACTTAAACAATCCTAAACCCTAAACCTTAAACCATAAACCCTAAATTTTAAACCATAAATCTAAGAATAACGATAACCCTAACCCTAACCCTAAACCTAACCCTAACCCTAACCCCAACACTAACCTTAACCCCATAACCCTAACCCTAACCTTAAGCCTAACATAACCCCATAACCCTAACTCTAACCCTAACTCTAACCCTAACTCTAACCCTAATGCTAACCCTAACCCTAACCCTAACCCTACACCTAACCCTAACCCCTTAACCTTAATCCCTAAATCCTAAACCCTGAACAACAATAAATCCTAAACCCTGAACAACCCTAAATCATAAACCCTGAATAACCGTAAACACTAACCTCTAAACAACCCTAAACAACCCTAATCACTAAACCATAAAGAACCCTAAACACTAAACCCTAAACAACCCTATACCCTAAACCTTAAACACTAAACCCTAAATAACCCTAAACCCTAAACCATTAACACTATACCCTAAAAAACATTAAACACTAAACCCAAAACAACCCTAAAACCTAAACCTTTAACACTAAACCTTAAACAACCCTAAACCCTAAACACTAAACCCTAAACAACCCTAAACTTTTAACCCTAAACTCTATACCCTAAACAACCCTAAACCTTAAACAATCCTAAACTCTAAATCCTAAACCCTTAACCTAAACCACCCTAAACCTTAAACAATCCTAAACCCTAAACCTTAAACCCTAAACACTAAACCCTAAACCCTAAACCTAACAATAACCATAACCCTAACTCTAACCCCTAACCCTTACCCTAACCCTAATCCTAACCCTAATCCTAACCCTAACCCTAACCCTAACCCTAACCCTAACCCTAACCCTAAACCTAATCCTAACCTTAACCTTAACCCTAATCCTAACCCTAACCCTAACCCTAACCCTAACCGTAACCATAACACTAAACTCTAAACCCTAAACCTAATCCACCCTAAACCTTAAACAATCCTAAACCATAAACCTTAGACCCTAAATCCTAAATCTAACAATAAACCTAAACCTAACCCTAAATCTAACCCTAAACCTAACCCTAACCCTAAACCCTCCCTGACTTTAACCCTAACCCTAACTTTAACCCTAACCCTAAACCTAACCCTGACCCTAATCCTAACACTAACCCTATTTCTAATTCTAACCCTAACACTAATCCTAAACTTAAACCTAACCCCCTAATAATAACCCTTCCCCTAACACTAACCCTAACCCCTAACCCTAACCCTATCCCTAACCCTAACCTAACCCTAACCCTAACCCTAACTTTAACCCAAACCCTAACACTAACCTTCTAACTTTTACCATAACCCTAACCCTAAACCTAACCCTAACCCTTACCATAACCCTAACCCTAAACCTAACCCTAACCCTTACCATAACCCTAACCCTAAACCTAACCCCATCCCTAACCCTAACCCTAACCGTAACCATAACACTAAACTCTAAACCGTAAACCTAATCCACCCTAAACCTTAAACAATCCTAAACCATAAACCTTAAACCCTAAACCCTAAATCTAACAATATACCTAAACCTAACCCTAAATCTAACCCTAACCCTATCCCTAACCCTAAACCTAACCCTGACCCTAACCCTAACCCTAATCCTAACACTAACCATAACCCTAACCCTAACATTAACCCTAACCTTAACCCTAACCCTAACCCTAACAATAACCCTAACCCTAACTCTAACCCTACCCCTAACCCTAACCGTAACCATAATACTAAACTCTAAACCCTAAACCTATTCTACCCTAAAGCTTAAACAATCCTAAACCTTAAACCTTAAACCCTAAACCCTAAATCTAACAATAAACCTAAACCTAACCCTAAATCTAACCCTAACCCTAACCCTAACCCTAAACCTAAACCTGACCCTAACCCTAACCCTAATCCTAACACTAATCATAACCCAAACACTAACCCTAACCCTAACCCTAAACCTAACCCTAAAACTCACACTATCCCTAATCCTAACACTAAACCCTAAACTTTAAATCTAACCCTAACCCTAACCCTACCCTTAACCCTAACCCTATCCCTAAACCTAACCCTGACCCTAATCCTAACACTAACCCTATTTCTAATTCTAACCCTAACAGTAATCCTAAACTAAAACCTAACTTTCTAATAATAACCCTAACACTAAACCTAACCCTAACCCTAACCCTAACCCTAACCCTAACACTAACCCCTAACCCCTAACACTAACCCTAACCCTAACCCCTAACCCTAACCCTAACCCTAAACTTAACCCTAACCCTAACCCTAACCCTATCCCTAACCCTAACCCTTACCCTAACACTAACACTAACCTTAACCCTAACCCTAACCTTAACCCTCACCCTAACCCTCACCTTAACCCTAAACCTAACCCTAACACTAACCCTAACACCCTAAATCCTAAACCTTAAGCCCCGAAAAACCCTAAACACTAATTCCAAAAGCACCCTAAACCCTATACTATAAACACTAAACGCTAAAAAACCCTAAACCCTAAACCCTAAACACTAAACCCTAAACAAGCCTAAACCCTAAAACCATTAACACTATACCCTAAACAACCCTTAACCCTTAACCCTAAACATTATACCCTAAACCCTAAAACACTATACAACCTTAAACCCTAAACCTTAAAATATCCTAAATCATAAATCCTGAACAACCCTAAACACTAAATTATAAACAACCCTAAAAAACCCTAAACAACTCTAAACGCTAAAACCTAAACAACCCTAACCATTAAAAAATCTTAAACGCTAAATTCTATACCCTAAACCTAAAGCTCCCTAAAACTTAAACAATCCTAAACCCTAAACCTTAAACCATAAACCCTAAATTTAAACCATAAATCTAAGAATAACCATAACCCTAACCCTAACCCGAAACCTAAACCTAACCCTAACCCCAACCCTAACTATAACCCCATAACCCTAACCCTAACCTTAAGCCTAACATAACCCCGTAACCCTAACTCTAACCCTAACTCTAACCCTAACTCTAACCCTAATGCTAACCCTAACCCTAACCCTAACCCTAACCCTAACCCTAACCCTAACCTTAACCCTAACCCTAACCCTAACCATAAACCTATCCCTAACCCTAACCCTTATTCTAACACTAACACTAACATTAACCCTAACCCTAACCTTAACCCTCACCCTAACCCTCACCTTAACCCTAAACCTAACCCTAACACTAACCCTAACACCCTAAATCCTAAACCTTAAGCCCCGAAAAACCCTAAACACTAATTCCAAAAGCACCCTAAACCCTATACTATAAACACTAAACGCTAAAAAACCCTAAACCCTAAACCCTAAACACTAAACCCTAAACAAGCCTAAACCCTAAAACCATTAACACTATACCCTAAACAACCCTTAACCCTTAACCCTAAACATTATACCCTAAACCCTAAAACACTATACAACCTTAAACCCTAAACCTTAAAATATCCTAAATCATAAATCCTGAACAACCCTAAACACTAAATTATAAACAACCCTAAAAAACCCTAAACAACTCTAAACGCTAAAACCTAAACAACCCTAACCATTAAAAAATCTTAAACGCTAAATTCTATACCCTAAACCTAAAGCTCCCTAAAACTTAAACAATCCTAAACCCTAAACCTTAAACCATAAACCCTAAATTTAAACCATA
>NW_027667640.1:2965000-3002500 GCF_963924665.1 Micromys minutus | reverse complement strand
AACAATCCTAAACCCTAAACCTTAAACCCTAAACACTAAACCCTAAACCCTAAACCTAACAATAACCATAACCCTAACTCTAACCCCTAACCCTTACCCTAACCCTAATCCTAACCCTAATCCTAACCCTAACCCTAACCCTAACCCTAACCCTAACCCTAACCCTAAACCTAATCCTAACCTTAACCTTAACCCTAATCCTAACCCTAACCCTAACCCTAACCCTAACCGTAACCATAACACTAAACTCTAAACCCTAAACCTAATCCACCCTAAACCTTAAACAATCCTAAACCATAAACCTTAGACCCTAAATCCTAAATCTAACAATAAACCTAAACCTAACCCTAAATCTAACCCTAAACCTAACCCTAACCCTAAACCCTCCCTGACTTTAACCCTAACCCTAACTTTAACCCTAACCCTAAACCTAACCCTGACCCTAATCCTAACACTAACCCTATTTCTAATTCTAACCCTAACACTAATCCTAAACTTAAACCTAACCCCCTAATAATAACCCTTCCCCTAACACTAACCCTAACCCCTAACCCTAACCCTATCCCTAACCCTAACCTAACCCTAACCCTAACCCTAACTTTAACCCAAACCCTAACACTAACCTTCTAACTTTTACCATAACCCTAACCCTAAACCTAACCCTAACCCTTACCATAACCCTAACCCTAAACCTAACCCTAACCCTTACCATAACCCTAACCCTAAACCTAACCCCATCCCTAACCCTAACCCTAACCGTAACCATAACACTAAACTCTAAACCGTAAACCTAATCCACCCTAAACCTTAAACAATCCTAAACCATAAACCTTAAACCCTAAACCCTAAATCTAACAATATACCTAAACCTAACCCTAAATCTAACCCTAACCCTATCCCTAACCCTAAACCTAACCCTGACCCTAACCCTAACCCTAATCCTAACACTAACCATAACCCTAACCCTAACATTAACCCTAACCTTAACCCTAACCCTAACCCTAACAATAACCCTAACCCTAACTCTAACCCTACCCCTAACCCTAACCGTAACCATAATACTAAACTCTAAACCCTAAACCTATTCTACCCTAAAGCTTAAACAATCCTAAACCTTAAACCTTAAACCCTAAACCCTAAATCTAACAATAAACCTAAACCTAACCCTAAATCTAACCCTAACCCTAACCCTAACCCTAAACCTAAACCTGACCCTAACCCTAACCCTAATCCTAACACTAATCATAACCCAAACACTAACCCTAACCCTAACCCTAAACCTAACCCTAAAACTCACACTATCCCTAATCCTAACACTAAACCCTAAACTTTAAATCTAACCCTAACCCTAACCCTACCCTTAACCCTAACCCTATCCCTAAACCTAACCCTGACCCTAATCCTAACACTAACCCTATTTCTAATTCTAACCCTAACAGTAATCCTAAACTAAAACCTAACTTTCTAATAATAACCCTAACACTAAACCTAACCCTAACCCTAACCCTAACCCTAACCCTAACACTAACCCCTAACCCCTAACACTAACCCTAACCCTAACCCCTAACCCTAACCCTAACCCTAAACTTAACCCTAACCCTAACCCTAACCCTATCCCTAACCCTAACCCTTACCCTAACACTAACACTAACCTTAACCCTAACCCTAACCTTAACCCTCACCCTAACCCTCACCTTAACCCTAAACCTAACCCTAACACTAACCCTAACACCCTAAATCCTAAACCTTAAGCCCCGAAAAACCCTAAACACTAATTCCAAAAGCACCCTAAACCCTATACTATAAACACTAAACGCTAAAAAACCCTAAACCCTAAACCCTAAACACTAAACCCTAAACAAGCCTAAACCCTAAAACCATTAACACTATACCCTAAACAACCCTTAACCCTTAACCCTAAACATTATACCCTAAACCCTAAAACACTATACAACCTTAAACCCTAAACCTTAAAATATCCTAAATCATAAATCCTGAACAACCCTAAACACTAAATTATAAACAACCCTAAAAAACCCTAAACAACTCTAAACGCTAAAACCTAAACAACCCTAACCATTAAAAAATCTTAAACGCTAAATTCTATACCCTAAACCTAAAGCTCCCTAAAACTTAAACAATCCTAAACCCTAAACCTTAAACCATAAACCCTAAATTTAAACCATAAATCTAAGAATAACCATAACCCTAACCCTAACCCGAAACCTAAACCTAACCCTAACCCCAACCCTAACTATAACCCCATAACCCTAACCCTAACCTTAAGCCTAACATAACCCCGTAACCCTAACTCTAACCCTAACTCTAACCCTAACTCTAACCCTAATGCTAACCCTAACCCTAACCCTAACCCTAACCCTAACCCTAACCCCTTAACCTTAATCCCTAAATCCTAAACCCTGAACAACCATAAATCCTAAACCCTGAACAACCCTAAATCATAAACCCTGAATAACCGTAAACACTAACCTCTAAACAACCCTAAACAACCCTAATCACTAAACCATAAACAACCCTAAACACTAAACCCTAAACAACCCTATACCCTAAACCTTAAACACTAAACCCTAAATAACCCTAAACCCTAAACCATTAACACTATACCCTAAACAACACTAAACACTAAACCCAAAACAACCCTAAAACCTAAACCTTAAACACTAAACCTTAAACAACCCTAAACCCTAAACACTAAACCCTAAACAACCCTAAACTTTTAACCCTAAGCTCTATACCCTAAACAACCCTATACCTTAAACAATCCTAAACTCTAAACCCTAAACCCTTAACCTAAACCACCCTAAACCTTAAACAATCCTAAACCCTAAACCTTAAACCCTAAACACTAAACCCTAAACCCTAAACCTAACAATAACCATAACCCTAACCCTAAACCCTAACCCTTACCCTAACCCTAACCCTAACCCTAACCTAACCCTAACCCTAACCCTAACCCTAACCCTAACCCTAACCCTAATTCTAAACCTAAACCTAAACCTAATCCTAACCCTAACCTGAACCCTAATCCTAACCCTAACCCTAACCCTAACCCTAACTGTAACCATAACACTAAACTCTAAACCCTAAACCTAATCCACCCTAAACCTTAAACAATCCTAAACCATAAACCTTAGACCCTAAATCCTAAATCTAACAATAAACCTAAACCTAACCCTAAATCTAACGCTAACCCTAACCCTAACCCTAAACCCTCCCTGACTTTAACCCTAACCCTAACCCTAACCCTACCCCTAAACCTAACCCTGACCTTAATCCTAACACTAACCCTATTTCTAATTCTAACCCTAACACTAATCCTAAACTTAAACCTAACCCCCTAATAATAACCCTAACACTAACACTAACCCTAACCCCTAACCCTAACCCTAATCCTAACCCTAACCTAACCCTAACCCTAACCCTAACCCTAACCCAAACCCTAACACTAACCCCCTAACATTTACCATAACCCTAACCCTAACCCTAACCCTAACCCTTACCATAACCCTAACCATAACCCTAACCCCATCCCTAACCCTAACCCTAACCGTAACCATAACACTAAACTCTAAACCCTAAACCTAATCCACCCTAAACCTTAAACAATCCTAAACCATAAACCTTAAACCCTAAACTCTAAATCTAACAATAAACCTAAACCTAACCCTAAATCTAACCCTAACCCTATCCCTAACCCTAAACCTAACCCTGACCCTAAACCTAACCCTAATCCTAACACTAACCATAACCCTAACCCTAACATTAACCCTAACCTTAACCCTAACCCTAACCCTAACCCTAAACATAACCTTAACTCTAACCCTAACCCTAACCCTAACCGTAACCATAATACTAAATTCTAAACCCTAAACCTAATCTACCCTAAATCTTAAACAATCCTAAACCTTAAACCTTAAACCCTAAACCCTAAATCTAACAATAAACCTAAACCTAACTCTAAATCTAACCCTAACCCTAACCCTAACCCTAAACCTAAACCTGTCCCTAACCCTAACCCCAATAATAACACTAATCATAACAAAAACACTATCCCTAACCCTAACCCTAAACCTAACCCTAAACCTCACACTATCCCTAATCTTAACACTAAACCCTAAACTTTAAATCTAACCCTAACCCTAACCCTACCCTTAACCCTAACCCTAACCATATCCCTAAACCTAACCCTGACCCTAATCCTAACACTAACCCTATTTCTAATTTTAACCCTAACACTAATCCTAAACTAAAACCTAACCCCCTAATAATAACCCTAACACTAAACCTAACCCTAACCCTAACCCTAACACTAACCCTAACACTAACCCCTAACCCCTAACACTAACCCTAACCCTAACCCCTAACCCTAACCCTAACCCTAACCCTAACCTTAACCCTAACCCTAACCTTAACCCTAACCCTAACCCTAACCTTTAACCCTTACCCTAACCCTAACCCTAAACCTAACCCTAAACCTAACCCCAACCCTAACCCTAACCATAACCCTAACCCTAACCCTAACTCTAACCCTAACCCTAACCCTAACCTTAAACCTAACCCTAACCTTAACCCTTATCCTAACCCTAACCCTAGCCCTAACCCTAACCCTAACCGTAACCATAACACTAAACTCTAAACCCTAAACCTAATCCACCCTAAACCTTAAACAATCCTAAACCATAAACCGTAGACCGTAAACCCTAAATCTAACATTAAACCTAAACCTAACCCTAAATCTAACCCTAACCCTAAACCCTCCCTGACCCTAACCCTAACCCTAACCCTAACCCTAACCCTAAACCTAACCCTGACCCTAATCCTAACACTAAACCTATTTCTAATTCTAACCCTAACACTAATCCTAAACTTAACCCTAACCCCCTAATAATAACCCTAACCCTAACACTAACCCTAACCCCTAACCCTAACCCTAACCCTAACCTAACCCTAACCCTAACCCTAACCCTAACCCAAACCCTAACACTAACCCCCTAACTTTTACCCTAACCCTAACCCTAACCCTAACCCTTACCATAACCCTAACCCTAACCCTAACCCCATCCCTAACCCTAACCCTAACCGTAACCATAACACTAAACTCTAAACCCTAAACCTAATCCACCCTAAACCTTGAACAATCCTAAACCATAAACCTTAAACCCTAAACCCTAAATCTAACAATAAACCTAAACCTAACCCTAAATCTAACCCTAACCCTATCCCTAACCCTAAACCTAACCCTGACCCTAACCCTAACCCTAATCCTAACACTAACCATAACCCTAACCCTAACACTAACCCTAACCTTAACCCTAACCCTAACCCTAACCCTAACCCTAACCCTAACCCTAACTCTAACCCTAACTCTAACCCTAACCGTAACCATAATACTAAACTCTAAACCCTAAACCTAATCCACCCTAAACCTTAAACAATCCTAAACCATAAACCTTAAACCCTAAACCCTAAATCTAACAATAAAACTAAACCTAACCCTAAATCTAACCCTAACCCTAACCCTAACCCTAAACCTAAACCTGACCCTAACCCTAACCCTAATCCTAAAACTAATCATAACCCAAACACTAACCCTAACCCTAACCCTAAACCTAAGCCTAAAACTCACACTATCCCTAATCCTAACACTAAACCCTAAACTTTAAATCTAACCCTAACCGTAACCCTACCCTTAACCCTAACCCTATCCCTAAACCTAACCCTGACCCTAATCCTAACACTAACACTATTTCTAATTCTAACCCTAACACTAATCCTAAACTAAAACCTAACCCCCTAATAATAACCCTAACACTAAACCTAACCCTAACCCTAAACTAACCCTAACCCTAACCATAACACTAACCCCTAACCCCTAACACTAACCCTAACCCTAACCCCTAACCCTAACCCTAACCCTAACCTTAACCCTAACCCTAACCCTAACTTTATCCCTAACCCTAATTCTTACCCTAATACTAACACTAACCTTAACCCTAACCCTAACCTTAACCCTCACCCTAACCCTCACCTTAACCCTAAACCTAACCCTAACACTAACCCTAACACCCTAAATCCTAAACCTTAAACCCCGAAAAACCCTAAACACTAATTCCAAAAGCACCCTAAACTCTAAACTATAAACACTAAACGCTAAAAAACCCTAAACCCTAAACCCTAAACACTAAACCCTAAACAAGCCTAAACCCTAAAACAATTAACACTATACCCTAAACAACCCTAAACCCTTAACCCTAAACATTATACCCTAAACCCTAAAACACTATACAACCTTAAACCCTAAACCTTAAAATATCCTAAATCATAAATCCTGAACAACCCTAAACACTAAATTATAAACAACCCTAAAAAACCCTAAACAACTCTAAACGCTAAAACCTAAACAACCCTAACCATTAAACAATCTTAAACGCTAAATTCTATACCCTAAACCTAAACCACCCTAAAACTTAAACAATCCTAAACCCTAAACCTTAAACCATAAACCCTAAATTTTAAACCATAAATCTAAGAATAACGATAACCCTAACCCTAACCCTAAACCTAACCCTAACCCTAACCCCAACACTAACCTTAACCCCATAACCCTAACCCTAACCTTAAGCCTAACATAACCCCATAACCCTAACTCTAACCCTAACTCTAACCCTAACTCTAACCCTAATGCTAACCCTAACCCTAACCCTAACCCTACACCTAACCCTAACCCCTTAACCTTAATCCCTAAATCCTAAACCCTGAACAACAATAAATCCTAAACCCTGAACAACCCTAAATCATAAACCCTGAATAACCGTAAACACTAACCTCTAAACAACCCTAAACAACCCTAATCACTAAACCATAAAGAACCCTAAACACTAAACCCTAAACAACCCTATACCCTAAACCTTAAACACTAAACCCTAAATAACCCTAAACCCTAAACCATTAACACTATACCCTAAAAAACATTAAACACTAAACCCAAAACAACCCTAAAACCTAAACCTTTAACACTAAACCTTAAACAACCCTAAACCCTAAACACTAAACCCTAAACAACCCTAAACTTTTAACCCTAAACTCTATACCCTAAACAACCCTAAACCTTAAACAATCCTAAACTCTAAATCCTAAACCCTTAACCTAAACCACCCTAAACCTTAAACAATCCTAAACCCTAAACCTTAAACCCTAAACACTAAACCCTAAACCCTAAACCTAACAATAACCATAACCCTAACTCTAACCCCTAACCCTTACCCTAACCCTAATCCTAACCCTAATCCTAACCCTAACCCTAACCCTAACCCTAACCCTAACCCTAACCCTAAACCTAATCCTAACCTTAACCTTAACCCTAATCCTAACCCTAACCCTAACCCTAACCCTAACCGTAACCATAACACTAAACTCTAAACCCTAAACCTAATCCACCCTAAACCTTAAACAATCCTAAACCATAAACCTTAGACCCTAAATCCTAAATCTAACAATAAACCTAAACCTAACCCTAAATCTAACCCTAAACCTAACCCTAACCCTAAACCCTCCCTGACTTTAACCCTAACCCTAACTTTAACCCTAACCCTAAACCTAACCCTGACCCTAATCCTAACACTAACCCTATTTCTAATTCTAACCCTAACACTAATCCTAAACTTAAACCTAACCCCCTAATAATAACCCTTCCCCTAACACTAACCCTAACCCCTAACCCTAACCCTATCCCTAACCCTAACCTAACCCTAACCCTAACCCTAACTTTAACCCAAACCCTAACACTAACCTTCTAACTTTTACCATAACCCTAACCCTAAACCTAACCCTAACCCTTACCATAACCCTAACCCTAAACCTAACCCTAACCCTTACCATAACCCTAACCCTAAACCTAACCCCATCCCTAACCCTAACCCTAACCGTAACCATAACACTAAACTCTAAACCGTAAACCTAATCCACCCTAAACCTTAAACAATCCTAAACCATAAACCTTAAACCCTAAACCCTAAATCTAACAATATACCTAAACCTAACCCTAAATCTAACCCTAACCCTATCCCTAACCCTAAACCTAACCCTGACCCTAACCCTAACCCTAATCCTAACACTAACCATAACCCTAACCCTAACATTAACCCTAACCTTAACCCTAACCCTAACCCTAACAATAACCCTAACCCTAACTCTAACCCTACCCCTAACCCTAACCGTAACCATAATACTAAACTCTAAACCCTAAACCTATTCTACCCTAAAGCTTAAACAATCCTAAACCTTAAACCTTAAACCCTAAACCCTAAATCTAACAATAAACCTAAACCTAACCCTAAATCTAACCCTAACCCTAACCCTAACCCTAAACCTAAACCTGACACTAACCCTAACCCTAATAATAACACTAATCATAACCCAAACACTATCCCTAACCCTAACTCTAAACCTAACCCTAAACCTCACACTATCTCTAATCTTAACACTAAACCCTAAACTTTAAATCTAACCCTAACCCTAACCCTACCCTTAACCCTAACCCTAACCATATCCCTAAACCTAACCCTGACCCTAATCCTAACACTAACCCTATTTCTAATTCTAACCCTAACACTAATCCTAAACTAAAACCTAACCCCCTAATAATAACAATAACACTAAACCTAACCCTAACCCTAACCCTAACCCTAACCCTAACACTAACCCCTAACCCCTAACACTAACCCTAACCCTAACCCCTAAACCTAACCCAAACCCTAACCCTAACCTTAACCCTAACCCTAACCCTAACCCTAACCCTATCCCTAACCCTATCCCTTACCCTAACACTAACACTAACCTTAACCCTAACCCTAACCTTAACCCTCACCCTAAACCTCACCTTAACCCTAAACCTAACCCTAACACTAACCCTAACACCCTAAATCCTAAACCCTAAACCCCGAAAAACCCTAAACACTAATTCCAAAAGCACCCTAAACCCTAAGCTATAAACACTAAACGCTAAAAAACCCTAAACCCTAAACCCTAAACACTAAACACTAAACAAGCCTAAACCCTAAAACCATTAACACTATACCCTAAACAACCCTAAACCCTTAACACTAAACATTATACCCTAAACCCAAAACACTATACAACCTTAAACCCTAAACCTTAAAATATCCTAAATCATAAATCCTGAACAACCCTAAACACTAAATCATAAACAACCCTAAAAAACCCTAAACAACTCTAAACGCTAAAACCTAAACAACCCTAAACATTAAACAATCTTAAACGCTAAACCCTATACCCTAAACCTAAACCACCCTAAAACTTAAACAATCCTAAACCCTAAACCTTAAACCATAAACCCTAAAATTTAAACCTTAAATCTGAGAATAACCATAACCCTAAACCTAACCCTAAACCTAAACCTAACCCTAACCCCAACCCTAACCTTAACCCCATAACCCTAACCCTAACCTTAAGCCTAACATAACCCCATAACCCTAACTCTAACCCTAACTCTAACCCTAATGCTAACCCTAACCCTAACCCTAACCCAAACCCTAACCCCTTAAGCTTAATCCCTAAATCCTAAACCCTGAACAACCATAAATCCTAAACCCTGAACAACCCTAAATCATAAACCCTGAATAACCCTAAACACTAACCTCTAAACAACCCTAAACAACCCTAATCACTAAACCATAAACAACCCTAAACACTAAATCCTAAACAACCCTATACCCTAAAACTTAAACACTAAACCCTAAATAACCCTAAACCCTAAACCATTAACACTATACCCTAAACAACACTAAACACTAAACCCAAAACAACCCTAAACTTTTAACCCTAAACACTATACCCTAAACAACCCTAAACCTTAAACAATCCTAAACTCTAAACCCTAAACCCTTAACCTAAACCACCCTAAATCTTAAACAATCCTAAACCCTAAACCTTAAACCCTAAACACTAAACCCTAAACCCTAAACCTAACAATAACCATAACCCTAACCCTAACCCCTAACCCTTACCCTAACCCTAACCCTAATCCTAATTTTAACCCTAACCCTACCCCTAACCCTAACCCTAACCCTAACCCTAACCCTAAACCTAAACCTAATCCTAACCCTAACCTTAACCCTAATCCTAACCCTAACCCTAACCCTAACCCTAACCGTAACCATAACACTAAACTCTAAACCCTAAACCTAATCCACCCTAAACCTTAAACAATCTTAAACCATAAACCTTAGACCCTAAATCCTAAATCTAACAATAAACCTAAACCTAACCCTAAATCTTACCCTAACCCTAACCCTAACCATAAACCCTCCCTGACCCTAACCCTCACCCTAACCCTAACCCTAACCCTAAACCTAACCCTGACCCTAATCCTAACACTAACCCTATTTCTAATTCTAACCCTAACACTCATCCTAAACTTAAACCTAACCCCCTAATAATAACCCTAACCCTAACACTAACACTAAACCCTAACCCTAACCCTAACCCTAACCCTAACCCTAACCTAACCCTAACCCTAACCCTAACCCTAACCTTAACACTAACCCCTAACCCTTACACTAACCCTAACCCTAACCCTAACCCTAACCATTACCCTAACCCTAACCCTAACCCTAAGCCTAACACTAACCGTAACCATAACACTAAACTCTAAACCCTAAACCTAATCCACCCTAAACCTTAAACAATCCTAAACCATAAACCTTAAACCCTAAAACCTAAATCTAACAATAAACCTAAACCTGACCCTAAATCTAACCCTAACCCTAACCCTAACCCTAACCCTAAACCTAACCCTGACCCTAACCCTAACCCTAATCCTAACACTAACCATAACCATAACTCTAACCCTAACTCTAACCCTAACTCTAACCCTAATGCTAACCCTAACCCTAACCCTAACCCTAACCCCTTAACCTTAATCCCTAAATCCTTAACCCTGAACAACCATAAATCCTAAACCCTGAACAACCCTAAATCATAAACGCTGAATAACCCTAAACACTAACCTCTAAACAAACCTAAACAACCCTAATCACTAAAGCATAAACAACCCTAAACACTAAACCCTAAACAACCCTATACCCTAAACCTTAAACACTAAACCCTAAATAACCCTAAACCCTAAACTATTAACACTATACCCTAAACAACACTAAACACTAAACCCAAAACAACCCTAAAACCTAAACCTTAAACAATAAACCTTAAACAACCCTAAACCCTAAACACTAAACCCTAAACAACCCTAAACTTTTAACCCTAAACACTGTACCCTAAAAAACCTAAAACCTTAAACAATCCTAAACTCTAAACCCTAAACCCTTAACCTAAACCAACCTAAATCTGAAACAATCATAAACCCTAAATCTTAAACCCTAAAGACTAAACCCTAAACCCTAAACCTAACAATAAAAATAACCCTAACCCTTACCCTAACCCTTACCCTAACCCTAACCCTAACCCTAATCCTAACCCTAACCCTAACCCTAACCCTAACCCTAACCCTAACCCTAACCCTAAACCTAATCCTAACCCTAACCTTAACCCTAACCCTAACCCTAACCCTAACCCTAACCCTAACCCTAAGCCTAACCCTAACCCTAACCCTAATCCTAATCCTAACCCTAACCTTAACAATAATCCTAAACCTAACCCTAACCCTAACCCTAACCGTAACCATAACACTAGACTCTAAACCCTAAACCTAATCCACCCTAAACCTTAAACAATCCTAAACCATAAACCTTAGACCCTAAATCCTAAATCTAACAATAAACCTAAACCTAACCCTAAATCTAACCCTAACCCTAACCCTAACCCTAAACCCTCCCTGACCCTAACCCTAACCCTAACCCTAACCCTAAACCTAAACCTAACCCTGACCCTAATCTTAACACTAACCCTATTTCTAATTCTAACCCTAACACTAATCCTAAACTTAAACCTAACCCCCTAATAATAACCCTAACCCTAACACTAACCCTAACCCCTAACCCTAACCCTAACCCTAACACTAACCCTAACCTAACCCTAACCCTAACCCTAACCCTAACCCTAACCCTAACACTAACCCCTAACCCTTACCCTAACCCTAACCCTAACCCTAAGCATTACCCTAACCCTAACCCTAACCCTAACCCTAACCCTAACCCTAACACTAACCGTAACCATAACACTAAACTCTAAACCATAAACCTAATCCACCCTAAACCTTAAACCATCCTAAACCATAAACCTTAAACCCTAAACCCTAAATCTAACAATAAACCTAAACCTGACCCTAAATCTAACCCTAACCCTAACCCTAACCCTAAACCTAACCCTGACCCTAACCCTAACACTAATCCTAACACTAACCATAACCCTAACCATAACCCTAACACTAACCTTAACCCTAACCCTAACCCTAACCCTAACCCTAACCGTAACCATAACACTAAACTCTAAACCCTAAACCTAATCCACCCTAAACCTTAAACAATCCTAAGCCATAAATCTTAGACCCTAAATCCTAAATCTAACAATAAACCTAAACCTAACCCTAACTCTAACCCTAACCCTAACCCTAACCCTAAACCCTCCCTGACCCTAACCCTAACCCTAACCCTAAACCTAACCCTGACCCTAATCCTAACACTAACCCTATTTCTAATTCTAACCCTAACACTAATCCTAAACTTAAACCTAACCCCCTAATAATAACCCTAACCCTTTCACTAACCCTAACCCTTAAACCTAACCCTAACCCTAACCCTAACCCTAACCTAACCCTAACCCTAACCCTAACCCTAACCCTAACCCTAACCCTAACCCTAACCCTAACCTAACCCTAACCCTAACCCTAACCCTAACACAAACCCTAACACTAACCCCCTTACTTTTACCCTAACCCTAACCCTAACCCTAAACCTGACCCTTACCATAACCCTAACCCTAACCCTAACCCTAACACAAACCCTAACACTAACCCCCTTACTTTTACCCTAACCCTAACCCTAACCCTAATCCTAACCCTAACCTAACCCTAACCCTAACCCTAACACTAAACGTAACCATAACACTAAACTCTAAACCCTAAACCTAATCCACCCTAAACCTTAAACAATCCTAAACCATAAACCTTAAACCCTAAACCCTAAATCTAACAATAAACCTAAACCTAACCCTAAATCTAACCCTAACCCTATCCCTAACCCTAAACCTAACCCTGACCCTAACACTAACCCTAATCCTAACACTAACCATAACCCTAACCCTAACACTAACCCTAACCTTAACCCTAACCCTAACCCTAACCCTAACCCTAACTAAAACCCTAACCATAACCCTAACCGTAACCATAATACTAAACTCTAAACCCTAAACCTAATCCACCCTTAAACTTAAACAATCCTAAACCATAAACCTTAAACCCTAAACCCTAAATCTAACAATAAACCTAAACCTAACCCTAAATCTAACCCTAACCCTAACCCTAACCCTAAACATAAACCTTACCCTAACCCTAATCCTAATCCTAACACTAATCATAACCCAAACACTAACCCTAACCCTAACCCTAAACCTAACCCTAAACCTCACACTATCCCTAATCCTAACACTAAACCCTAAACTTTAATTCTAACCCTAATTTTAACCCTACCCTTAACCCTAACCCTAACCATATTTCTAAACCTAACCCTGACCCTAATCCTAACACTAACCCTATTTCTAATTCTAACCCTAACACTAATCCTAAACTAGAACCTAACCCCCTAATAATAACCCTAACACTAAACCTAACCCTAACCCTAACCCTAACCCTAACCCTAACACTAACCCCTAACCCTAACCCTAACCCTAACCCTAACCTTAACCCTAACCCTAACCCTAACCCTATCCCTAACCCTAACCATTATTCTAACACTAACACTAACCTTAACCCTAACCCTAAACCTAAACCTAACCCTAACCCCAACCCTAACCTTAACCCCATAACCCTAACCCTAACCTTAAGCCTAACATAACCCCATAACCTTAGCTCTAACCCTAACTCTAACCCTAATGCTAACCCTAACCCTAACCCTAACCCTAACCTTAACCCCTTAACCTTAATCCCTAAATCCTAAACCCTGAACAACCATAAATCCTAAACCCTGAACAACCCTAAATCATAAACCCTGAATAACCCTAAACACTAACCTCTAAACAACCCTAAACAACCCTAATCTCTAAACCATAAACAACCCTAAACACTAAACCCTAAACAACCCTATACCCTAAACCTTAAACACTAAACCCTAAATAACCCTAAACCCTAAACCATTAACACTATACCCTAAACAACACTAAACACTAAACCCAAAACAACCCTAAAACCTAAACCTTAAACACTAAACCTTAAACAACCCTAAACCCTAAACACTAAACCCTAAACAACCCTAAACTTTTAACTTTAAACACTATACCCTAAACAACCCTAAACCTTAAACAATCCTAAACTCTAAACCCTAAACCCTTAACCTAAACCACCCTAAATCTTAAACAATCCTAAACCCTAAACCTTAAACCCTAAACACTAAACCCTAAACCCTAAACCTAACAATAACCATAACACTAAACCTAACCCCTAACCCTTACCCTAACCCTAACCCTAACCCTAATCCTAACCCTAATCCTAACCCTAACCCTAACCCTAACCCTAACCCTAACCCTAACCCTAACCCTAAAACTAATCCTAACCCTAACTTTAACCCGAATCCTAACCCTAACCCTAACCCTAACCCTAACTGTAACCATAACACTAAACTCTAAACCCTAAACCTAATCCACCCTAAACCTTAAACAATCCTAAACCATAAACCTTAAACCCTAATCCCTAAATCTAACAATAAACCTAAACCTAACCCTAAATCTAACCCTAACCCTAACCCTAACCCTAAACCCTCCCTGACCCTAACCCTAACCCTAACCATAACCCTAAACCTAACCCTGACCCTAATCCTAACACTAACCCTATTTCTAATTCTAACCCTAACACTAATCCTAAACTTAAACCTAACCCCCTAATAATAACCCTAACCCTAACACTAACCCTAACCCCTAACCCTAACCCTAACCCTAACCCTAAACCTAACCTAACCCTAACCCTAACCCTAACCCTAACACTAACCCCTAACCCTTACCCTAACCCTAACCCTAAACCTAACCCTAACCATTACCCTATCCCTAACCCTAACCCTAACCCTAACCCTAACCCTAACACTAACCATAACCATAACACTAAACTCTAAACCCTAAACCTAATCCACCCTAAACCTTAAACAATCCTAAACCATAAACCTTAAACCCTAATCCCTAAATCTAACAATAAACCTAAACCTGACCCTAAATCTAACCCTAACCCTAACCCTAACCCTAAACCTAAACCTGACCCTAACCTTAACCCTAATCCTAACACTAACCATAACCCTAACCCTAACCCTAACCCTAACCTTAACCCTAAACCTAACCCTATCCCTAAACCTAACCCTGACCCTAATCCTAACACTAACCCTATTTCTAATTCTAACCCTAACACTAATCCTTAACTAAAACCTAACCCCCTAATAATAACCCTAACACTAAACCTAACCCTAACCCTAACCCTAACACTAACCCCTAACCCCTAACACTAACCCTAAACCTAACCCGTAACCCTAACCCTAAACCTAACCCTAACCCTAACACTAACCCTAACCCTAACCCTATCCCTAACCCTAACCCTTACCCTAACACTAACACTAACCTTAACCCTCACCCTAACCCTCACCTTAACCCTAAACCTAACCCTAACACTAACCCTAACACCCTAAATCCTAAACCCTAAACCCCAAAAAACTCTAAACACTAATTCCAAAAGCACCATAACCCTAAACTATAAACACTAAACGCTAAAAAACCCTAAACCCTAAACCCTAAACACTAAACCCTAAACAAGCCTAAACCCTAAAACCATTAACGCTATACCCTAAACAACCCTAAACCCTTAACCCTAAACATTATACCCTAAACCCTAAAACACTATACAACCTTAAACCCTAAACCTTAAAATATCCTAAATCATAAATCCTGAACAACCCTAAACACTAAATTATAAACAACCCTAAAAAACCCTAAACAACTCTAAACGCTAAAACCTAAACAACCCTAAACATTAAACAATCTTAAACGCTAAACCCTATACCCTAAACCTAATCCTAAACCTTACCCTAACCCTAACTTTAACCCTAACCCTAATCCTAACACTAAACCCTAAACCATAAACCTAACCCTAACCCTAAAACTAAACTTTAAATCCTAAACCTAATCTACCCTAAACCTTAAACAATCCTAAACCCTAAACCCTGAACCCTAAACCTAACCCTAACCCTAACCCTAACACTAACCATAACCCTAACACAAAATTTTAAACCCTAAATTTAAGTTACGATAAACCTTAAACAATCCTAAACCCTAAACCTTAAACCCTAAACCTAACAATTACCATAACCCTAACCCTAATCCTAACCCTAACCCTAACCCTAAACGTAACCCTAACACTAAACCTAACCCTAACCCTAACCCTAACCCTAACCATAAACCTAACACTAACACTAAACCTAATCCTAACCCTAACCCTAACCCTAACCTGACCCTAACCCTAACCCTAACCCTAACCTTAATTCTAACTCTAACCCTAATCCTAACAATAAACCTAAACCTAACCCTAACCCTAACCCTAAACCTAACACTAACCTTAACCCTAACCCTAACCCTAACCCTAACAGTAAATCCCTAAACCCTAAACCTAACCCTAACGATATCCCAAACACAAAACTCTAAACCCTAAAAATAATCCACCCTAAACCTTAAACAATCCTAAATCCTAAACCTTTACCCTAAACCCTAAACCCTAAACCTAACAATATCCATGACCCTAAACGTAACCCTAAACCTAACCCTAACCCTAACCCTAATCCGAACACTAAACCTTAAACCCTAAACCTAACCCTAACCTTAACACTAAACTCTAAACCCTAAACCTAATCTACCATAAACCTTAAACAATCCTAAACCCAAAACCTTAGACCCTAAACACTAAACCCTAAACCTAACAATAAACCTAACCCTAACACTAACCCTAACCCTAAACCTAACCCTAACCGTAACCCTAACCCTAAACCTAACCCTAAACTTAAGCCTAACCATAAACCTAACCCTAACCCTAACCCTAACCGTAACCCTAACCCTAACCCTAACCGTAACACTAACCCTAACCCTAAACCTAACCCTAACCCTAACCTTAACCTTAACCATAACACTAAACTCTAAACCCTAAACCTAATCCACCCTAAACCTTAAATATCCTAAACCATAAACCTTAAACCCGAAACCCTAAATCTAACAATAAACCTAAACATAATCCTAAATCTATCCCTAACCCTAACCCTAACCCTAAACCTAACCCTGACCTTAACCCTAACCCTAATCCTAACACTAACCATAACCCTAATCCTAACCCTAACCACAAACTTAACCCTAACCATAACCCTAACCCTAAACCTAACCCTAACCCTAACCCAAACCCTAACCCTAAACCTAACACTAACCCTAACCGTAACCATAACACTAAACTCTAAACCCTAAACCTAATCCACCCTAAACCTTAAACAATCCTAAACCACAAACCTTAAACCCTAAACCCTAAATCTAACAATAAACCTAAACCTAACCCTAAATCTAACCCTAACCCTAACCCTAACCCTAAACCTAATCCTAACACTAACCATAACCCAAACACTAACCCTAACCCTAAACCTAATCCTAACCCTTACCCTAACCCTAACTTTAACCCTAACCCTAATCCTAACACTAAACCCTAAACCCTAAACCTAACCCTAACCCTAAAACTAAACTTTAAATCCTAAACCTAATCTACCCTAAACCTTAAACAATCCTAAACCCTAAACCCTGAACCCTAAACCTAACCCTAACCCTAACCCTAACACTAACCATAACCCTAACACTAAATTGTAAACCCTAAATTTAAGTTACGATAAACCTTAAACAATCCTAAACCCTAAACCTTAAACCCTAAACCTAACAATTACCATAACCCTAACCCTAATCCTAACCCTAACCCTAACCCTAAACGTAACCCTAACACTAAACCTAACACTAACCCTAACCCTAACCCTAAACCTAACACTAACACTAAACCTAATCCTAACCCTAACCCTAACCCTAAACCTGACCCTAACCCTAACCCTAACCCTAACCGTAACCCTAACCCTAACCCTAACCGTAACACTAAACCTAACCCTAAACCTAACCCTAACCCTAACCTTAACCTTAACCATAACACTAAACTCTAAACCCTAAACCTAATCCACCCTAAACCTTAAATATCCTAAACCATAAACCTTAAACCCTAAACCCTAAATCTAACAATAAACCTAAACCTAACCCTAACCCTAACCCTAAACCTAACACTAACCTTAACCCTAACCCTAACCCTAACCCTAACAGTAATCCCTAAACCCTAAACCTAACCCTAACAATATCCCAAACACAAAACTCTAAACCCTAAAAATAATCCACCCTAAACCTTAAACAATCCTAAATCCTAAACCTTTACCCTAAACCCTAAACCCTAAACCTAACAATATCCATGACCCTAAACGTAACCCTAAACCTAACCCTAACCCTAACCCTAATCCGAACACTAAACCCTAAACCCTAAACCTAACCCTAACCTTAACACTAAACTCTAAACCCTAAACCTAATCTACCCTAAACCTTAAACAATCCTAAACCCAAAACCTTAGTACCTAAACACTAAACCCTAAACCTAACAATAAACCTAACCCTAACCCTAACCCGAACCCTAACCCTAAACCTAACCCTAACCGTAACCCTAACCCTAAACCTAACCCTAACCTTAAGCCTAACCATAAACCTAACCCTAACCATAAACCGAACCTTAACCCTAACTTTAACCCTAAACCTAACAATAAACATAATCATAACCCTTACCCTAACCCTAAGCCTAACCCTAACCTTAACCCTAACCATAACCCTAACCCTAAACCTAACCCTAACCCTAACCAAAACCCTAACCCTAAACCTAACCCTAACCATAACCGTAACCATAACACTAAACTATAAACCCTAAACCTAATCCACCCTAAACCTTAAACAATCCTAAACCACAAACCTTAAACCCTAAACCCTAAATCTAACAATAAACCTAAACCTAACCCTAAATCTAACCCTAACCCTAACCCTAAACCTAAACCTAATCCTAACACTAACCTTAACCCAAACACTAACCCTAACCCTAACCCTAAACCTAACCCTAACCCTAAACCTCACACTAACCCTAATCCTAACACAAAACCTTAAACTTTAAATCTAACCCTAACCCTAACCCTACCCCTAACCCTAACCCTAACCCTATCCCTAAACCTAACCCTTACCCTAATCCTAACACTAACCCTATTTCTAATTGTAACCCTAACACTAATCCTAAATTTAAACCTAACTCCCTAATAATAACCCTAACCCTAAACCTAACCCTAACCCTAACCCCCCCAACCCTAACCTTAACCCTAACCCTAACCCTAACCGTAACTCTAACCCTAACCCTAACCGTAACTCTATCCCTAACCCTAACACTAACTCTAACCCTAACCCTAACCCTAACCCTAACCCTAAACCTAAACCTAACCCTAACCCTAACCCTAACGCTAACCCTAACCCTAACCGTAACCATAAGACTAAACTCTAAACCCTAAACCTAATCCACCCTAAACCTTAAACAATCCTAAACCATAAACCTTAAACCCAAAACCCTAAATCTAACAATAAACCTAAACCTAACCCTAAATCTAACACTAACCCTAAACGTAAAACTAAACCTTCCCCTGACCATAAACCAAAGCCTAATCCTAACAATAACCATAACCCAAACAAAGACTAACCCTAACCCTAAACATAACCGTAACCCTAAACCTCACACCTACCCTATCCCTAACCCTAACCCTAACCCTAACCCTAACCCTAACACTATCCCTAACCCCTAACACTAACCCTAACCCTAAACTCTAACCCTAACCCTAACCCTAACCCTAACCCTAACCCTAACCCTAACCCTAACCCTAACCCTAACCCTAACCCTAACCCTAACCCTAACCCTATCCCTAACCCTAACCCTTATCCTAACACTAACACTAACCTTAACCCTAACCCTAACCTTAACCCTCACCCTAACCATCACCCTAACCCTAAACCTAACCCTAAAACCCTAAATCCTAAACCCTAAACCCATAAAAACCCTAAACTATAATTCCAAAAGCACCCTAACCCCTAAACTCTCAACACTAAACGCTAAAAAACCCTAAACCCTAAACCCTAAACACTAAACCCTAAACAAGCCTAAACCCTAAAACCATTAACACTATACCCTAAACAACCCTAAACTCTTAACCCTAAACATTATAGCCTAAACCCTAAAACACTATACAACCTTAAACCCTAAACCTTAAAATATCCTAAATCATAAATCCTGAACAACCTTAAACACTAAATCATAAAAAACCCTAAAAAAACCTAAACAACTCTAAACGCTAAAACATAAACAACCCTAAACATTAAACTATCTTAAACGCTAAACCCTATACCCTAAACCTAAACCACCCTAAAACTTAAACAATCCTAAACCCTAAACCTTAAACCATAAACCCTAAATTTTAAACCATAAATCAAAGAATAACCATAACCCTAACCCTTACCCTAAACCTAAACCTAACCCTAACCCCAACCCTAACCTTAACCCCATAACCCTAACCCTAACCTTAAGCCTAACATAACCACATAACCCTAACCCTAACCATCACCCTAACCCTAACCCTAACCCTAACCCTAACCCTAACCCTAACCATAAACCTAACCCTAACCCCTAACCCCTAACACTAACCCTAACCCTAACCCCTAACCCTAACCCTAACCCTAACCCTAACCTTACCCTAACCCTAACCCTAACCCTAACCCTAACCCTAACCCTAACCCTAACCTTAACCCTAACCCTAACCTTAACCCTAACCTTAACCCTAACCCCTAACCCTTACCCTAACCCTAAACCTAACCCTAAAACTAAACCTAACCCTAACCCTAACCCTAACCGTAACCCTAACCCTAACCCTAACCCTAACCCTAACCCTAACCCTAACCCTAACCCTAACCCTAAACCAAACCCTGACACTAATCCTAACACTAACCCTATTTCTAATTCTAACCCTAACACTAATCCTAAACTTAAACCTAACCCCCTAATAATAACCCTAACCATAACACTAAACCTAACCCCTAACCCTAACCCTAACCATAACCCTAAACTAACACTAACCCTAACCCTAACCCTAACCCTAACCCAAACCCTAACACTAACCCCCTAACTTTTACCCTAACCCTAACCCTAACCCTTACCATAACCCTAACCCTAACCATAACCCCAACCCTAACCCTAACCCTAACCGTAACCATAACACTAAACTCTAAACCCTAAACCTAATCCACCCTAAACCTTAAACAATCCTAAACCATAAACCTTAAACCCTAAACCCTAAATCTAACAATAAACCTAAACCTAACCCTAAATCTAACCCTAACCCTATATCTAACCCTAAACCTAACCCTGACCCTAACCCTAACCCTAATCCTAACACTAACCATAACCCTAACCCTAACACTAACCCTAACCTTAACCCTAACCCTAACCCTAACCCTAACCCTGTCTCTAACCCTAACCCTAACCCTAACCGTAACCATAATACTAAACTCTAAACCCTAAACCTAATCCACCCTAAACCTTAAACAATCCTAAACCATAAACCTTAAACCCTAAACCCTAAATCTAACAATAAACCTAAACCTAACCCTAAATATAACCCTAACCCTAACCCTAACCCTAAACCTAAACCTGACCCTAACCCTAACCCTAATCCTAACACTAATCATAACCCAAACACTAACCCTAACCCTAACCCTAAACCTAACCCTAAACCTCACACTATCCCTAATCCTAACACTAAACCCTAAACTTTAAATCTAACCCTAACCCTAACCCTACCCTTAACCCTAACCCTAACCCTATCCCTAAACCTAACCCTGACCCTAATCCTAACACTAACCCTATTTCTAATTCTAACCCTAACACTAATCCTAAACTAAAACCTAACCCCCTAATAATAACCCTACACTAAACCTAACCCTAACCCTAACCCTAACCCTAACCCTAACTCTAACCCCTAACCCCTAACACTAAACCTAACCCTAACCCCTAACCCTAACCCTAACCCTAACCCTAACCCTAAACCTAACCCTAACCCTATCCCTAACCCTAACCCTTACCCTAACACTAACACTAACCTTAACCCTAACCCTAACCTTAACCCTCACCCTAACCCTCACCTTAACCCTAAACCTAACCCTAACACTAACCCTAACACCCTAAATCCTAAACCCTAAACCCCGAAAAACCCTAAACACTAATTCCAAAAGCACCCTAAACCCTAAACTATAAACACTAAACGCTAAAAAACCCTAAACACTAAACCCTAAACACTAAACCCTAAACAAGCCTAAACCCTAAAACCATTAACACTATACCCTAAACAACCCTTAACCCTTAACCCTAAACATTATACACTAAACCCTAAAACACTATACAACCTTAAACCCTAAACCTTAAAATATCCTAAATCATAAATCCTGAACAACCCTAAACACTAAATTATAAACAACCCTATAATACCCTAAACAACTCTAAACGCTAAAACCTAAACAACCCTAACCACTAAACAATCTTAAACGCTAAATTCTATACCCTAAACCTAAACCACACTAAAACTTAAACAATCCTAAAGACTAAACCTTAAACCATAAGCCCTAAATTTTCAACCATAAATCTAAGAATAACCATAACCCTAACCCTAACCCTAAACCTAAACCTAACCCTAACCCCAACCCTAACCTTAACCCCATAACCCTAACCCTAACCTTAAGCCTAACATAACCCCATAACCCTAACTCTAACCCTAACTCTAACCCTAACTCTAACCCTAACCCTAACCCTAACCTAACCCTAGCCCTAACCCTAACCCTAACACTAACCCTAACCCCTAAACCTAACCCTAACCCTAACCCTAACCCTAACCTAACCCTAACCCTAACCCTAACCCTAACCCAAACCCTAACACTAACCCCCTAACTTTTACCATAACCCTAACCCTAACCCTAACCCTAACCCTTACCATAACCCTAACCCTAACCCTAACCCCATCCCTAACCCTAACCCTAACTGTAACCATAACACTAAACTCTAAACCCTAAACCTAATCTACCCTAAACCTTAAACAATCCTAAACCATAAACCTTAGACCCTAAATCTTAATCTAACAATAAACCTAAACCTAACCCTAAATCTAACCCTAACCCTATCCCTAACCCTAAACCTAACCCTGACCCTAAACCTAACCATAATCCTAACACTAACCATAACTCTAACCCTAACATTAACCCTAACCTTAACCCTAACCCTAACCCTAACCCTAACCCAAACCCTAACCCTAACTCTAACCCTAACCCTAACACTAACCGTAACCGTAATACTAAACTCTAAACCCTAAACCTAATCTACCCTAAACCTTAAACAATCCTAAACCTTAAACCTTAAACCCTAAACCCTAAATCTAACAATAAACCTAAACCTAACCCTAAATCTGACCCTAACCCTAACCCTAACCCTAAACCTAAACCTGACCCTAACCCTAACCCTAATAATAACACTAATCATAACCCAAACACTAACCCTAACCCTAACCCTAAACCTAACCCTAAACCTCACACTATCCCTATTCCTAACACTAAACCCTAAACTTTAAATCTAACCCTAACACTAACCCTACCCTTAACCCTAACCCTAACCATATCCCTAAACCTAACCCTGACCCTAATCCTAACACTAACCCTATTTCTAATTCTAACCCGAACACTAATCCTGAACTAAAACCTAACCCCCTAATAATAACACTAACCTAACACTAACCCTAACCCTAACCCTAACACTAACCCCTAACCCCTAACACTAACCCTAACCCTAACCCCTAACCCTAACCCTAACCCTAACCCTAAACTTAACCCTAACCCTAACCCTAACCCTAACCCTATCCCTAACCCTAACCCTTACCCTAACACTAACACTAACCTTAACCCTAACCCTAACCTTAACCCTCACCCTAACCCTCACCTTAACCCTAAACCTAACCCTAACACTAACACTAACACCCTAAATCCTAAACACTAAACCCCGAAAAACCCTAAACACTAATTCCAAAAGCGCCCAAAACCCTAAACTGTAAACAATAAACGCTAAAAAACCCTAAACCATAAACCCTAAACACTAAACACTAAACAAGCCTAAACCCTAAAACCATTAACACTATACCCTAAACAACCCTAAACCCTTAACCCTAAACAATATACCCTAAACCCTAAAACACTATACAACCTTAAACCCTAAACCTTAAAATATCCTAAATCATAAATCCTGAACAACCCTAAACACTAAATCATAAACAACCCTAAAAAACCCTAAACAACTCTAAACGCTAAAACCTAAACAACCCTAAACATTAAAGAATCTTAAACGCTAAACCCTATACCCTAAACCTAAACCACCCTAAAACTTAAACAATCCTAAACCCTAAACCTTAAACCATAAACCCTAAAATTTAAACATTAAATCTAAGAATAACCATAACCCTAACCCTAACCCTAAACCTAAACCTAACCCTAACCCCAACCCTAACCTTAACCCCAAACCCTAACCCTAACCTTAAGCCTAACATAACCCCATAACCCTAACTCTAACCCTAACTATAACCCTAATGCTAACCTTAACCCTAACCCTAACCCTAACCCCTTAACCTTAATCCCTAAATCCTAAACCCTGAACAACCATAAATCCTAAACCCTGAACAACCCTAAATCATAAACCCTGAATAACCCTAAACACTAACCTCTAAACAACCCTAAACAACCCTAATCACTAAATCATAAACAACCCTAAACACTAAACCCTAAACAACCCTATACCCTAAACCTTAAACACTAAACCCTAAATAACTCTAAACCATAAACCATTAACACTATACCCTAAACAACACTAAACACTAAACTCAAAACAACCCTAAAACCTAAACCTTAAACACTAAACCTTAAACAACCCTAAACCCTAAACACTAAACCCAAAACAACCCTAAACTTTTAACCCTAAACACTATACCCTAAACAACCCTAAACCTTAAACAATCCTAAACTCTAAACCCTAAACCCTTAACCTAAACCACCCTAAATCTTAAACAATCCTAAACCCTAAACCTTAAACCCTAAACACTAAACCCTAAACCCTAAACCTAACAATAACCATAACCCTAACCCTAACCCCTAACCCTTACCCTAACCCTAACCCTAACCCTAATCCTAACCCTAACCCTAACCCTAACCCTAACCCTAACCCTAAACCTAACCCTAAACCTAAACCTAATCCTAACCCTAACCTTAACCCTAATCCTAACCCTAACCCTAACCCTAACCGTAACCATAACACTAAACTCTAAACCCTAAACCTAATCCACCCTAAACCTTAAACAATCCTAAACCATAAACATTAGACCCTAAATCCTAAATCTAACAATAAACCTAAACCTAACACTAAATCTTACCCTAACCCTAACCCTAACCCTAAACCCTCCCTGACCCTAACCCTCACCCTAACCCTAACCCTAACCCTAAACCTAACCCTGACCCTAATCCTAACACTAACCCTATTTCTAATTCTAACCCTAACACTAATCCTAAACTTTAACCTAACCCCCTAATAATAACCCTAACCCTAACCCTTACCCTAAACCTAACCCTAACCCTCATCCTAACCATTACCCTAACCCTAACACTAACCCTAACCCTAACCCTAACCCTAACCCTAACCCTAACACTAACCGTAACCATAACACTAAACTCTAAACCCTAAACCTAATCCACCCTAAACCTTAAACAATCCTAAACCATAAACCTTAAACCCTAAACCCTAAATCTAACAATAAACCTAAACCTGACCCTAAATCTAACCCTAACCCTAACCCTAACCCTAAACCTAACCCTGACCCTAACACTAACCCTAATCCTAACACTAACCATAACCCTAACCCTAACACTAACCCTAACCTTAACCCTAACCCTAACACTAACCCTAACCCTAACCCTAACCCCTTAACCTTAATCCCTAAATCCTAAACCCTGAACAACTATAAATCCTAAACCCTGAACAACCCTAAATCATAAACCCTGAATAACCCTAAACACTAACCTCTAAACTACCCTAAATAACCCTAATCACTAAACCATAAACAACCCTAAACACTAAATCCTAAACAACCCTATACCCTAAACCTTAAACACTAAACCCTAAATAATCCTAAACCCTAAACCATTAGCACTATACCCTAAACAACACTAAACACTAAACCCAAAACAACCCTAAAACCTAAACCTTAAACACTAAACCTTAAACAACCCTAAACCCTAAACACTAAACCCTAAACAACCCTAAACTTTTAACCCTAAACACTATACCCTAAACAACACTAAACCTTAAACAATCCTAAACTCTAAACCCTAATCCCTTAACCTAAACCACCCTAAATCTTAAACAATCCTAAACCCTAAACCTTAAACCCTAAACACTAAACCCTAAACCCTAAACCTAACAATAACCATAACCCTAACCCTAACCCCTAACCCTTACCCTAACCCTAACCCTAACCCTAATCCTAACCCTAACCCTAACCCTAACCCTAACCCTAACCCTAAACCTAATCCTAACCCTAACCTTAACCCTAATCCTAACCCTAACCCTAACCCTAACCGTAACCATAACACTAAACTCTAAACCCTAAACCTAATCCACCCTAAACCTTAAACAATCCTAAACCATAAACCTTAGACCCTAAACCCTAAATCTAACAATAAACCTAAACCTAAACCTAAATCTAACCCTAACCCTAACCCTAACCCTAAACCCTCCCTGACCCTAACCCTAACCCTAACCCTAACCCTAAACCTAACCCTGACCCTAATCCTAACACTAACCCTATTTCTAATTCTAACCCTAACACTAATCCTAAACTTAAACCTAACCCCCTTATAATAACCCTAACCCTTTCACTAACCCTAACCCCTAACCCTAACCCTAACCCTAACCCTAACCCTAACCTAACCCTAACCCTAACCCTAACCCTAACCCTAACCCTAACCTAACCCTAACCCTAACCCTAACCCTAACACAAACCCTAACACTAACCCCCTAACTTTTACCCTAACCCTAACCCTAACCCTAAACCTAACCCTTACCATAACCCTAACCCTAACCCTAACCCTAACCTTAACCCTAACCCTAACCCTAACCCTAACCCTAACCCTAACCCTAACCCCTTAAGCTTAATCCCTAAATCCTAAACCCTTAACAACCATAAATCCTAAACCCTGAACAACCCTAAATCATAAACCCTGAATAACCCTAAACACTAACCTCTAAACTACCCTAAATAACCCTAATCACTAAACCATAAACAACTCTAAACACTAAACCCTAAACAACCCTATACCCTAAACCTTAAACACTAAACCCTAAATAATCCTAAACCCTAAACCATTAGCTCTATACCCTAAACAACACTAAACACTAAACCCAAAACAACCCTAAAACCTAAACCTTAAACACTAAACCTTAAACAACCCTAAACCCTAAACACTAAACCCTAAACAACCCTAAACTTTTAACCCTAAACACTATACCCTAAACAACACTAAACCTTAAACAATCCTAAAATCTAAACCCTAATCACTTAACCTAAACCACCCTAAATCTTAAACAATCCTAAACCCTAAACCTTAAACCCTAAACACTAAACCCTAAACCCTAAACCTAACAATAACCATAACCCTAACCCTAACCCTAACCCCTAACCCCTACCCTAACCCAAACCCTAACCCTAATCCTAACCCTAACCCTAACCCTAACCCTAACCCTAACCCTAACCCTAACCCTAAACCTAATCCTAACCCTAACCTTAACCCTAATCCTAACCCTAACCCTAACCCTAACCGTAACCATAACACTAAACTCTAAACCCTAAACCTAATCCACCCTAAACCTTAAACAATCCTAAACCATAAACCATAGATCCTAAATCCTAAATCTAACAATAAACCTAAACCTAAACCTAAATCTAACCCTAACCCTAACCCTAACCCTAAACCCTCCCTGACCCTAACCCTAACCCTAACCCTAACCCTAAACCTAACCCTGACCCTAATCCTAACACTAACCCTATTTCTAATTCTAACCCTAACACTAATCCTAAACTTAAACCTAACCCCCTAATAATAACCCTAACCCTTTCACTAACCCTAACCCCTAACCCTAACCCTAACCCTAACCCTAACCCTAACCTAACCCTAACCCTAACACTAACCCTAACCCTAACCCTAACCCTAACCTAACCCTAACCCTAACCCTAACCCTAACACAAACCCTAAAACTAACCCCCTAACTTTTACCCTGACATTAACCCTAACCCTAACCCTAACCCTTACCATAACCCTAACCCTAACCCTAACCCCATCTTTAACACTAACCCTAACCGTAACCATAACACTAAACTCTAAACCCTAAACCTAATCCACCCTAAACCTTAAACAATCCTAAACCATAAACCTTAAACCCTAAACCCTAAATCTAACAATAAACCTAAACCTAACCCTAAATCTAACACTAACCCTAACCCTAACCCTAAACCTAAAACTAACCCTAACCCTAACCCTAATCCTAACACTAATCATAACCCAAACACTAACCCTAACCCTAACCCTAAACCTAACCCTAAACCTCACACTATCCCTAATCCTAACACTAAACCCTAAACTTTAAATATAACCCTAACCCTAACCC
Organism: Micromys minutus; assembly: GCF_963924665.1. Classification (NCBI taxonomy): domain Eukaryota; kingdom Metazoa; phylum Chordata; class Mammalia; order Rodentia; family Muridae; genus Micromys; species Micromys minutus. Next base: position 2,973,387 of record NW_027667640.1, on the reverse strand, counting down.
TACCCTTAACCCTAAACCTAACCCTATCCCTAAACCTAACTCTGACCCTAATCCTAACACTAACCCTATTTCTAATTCTAACCCTAACACTAATCCTAAACTAAAACCTAACCCCCTAATAATAACCCTAACACTAAACCTAACCCTAACCCTAACCCTAACCCTAACCCTAATCGTAACACTAACCCCTAACCTCTAACACTAACCCTAACCCTAACCCCTAACCCTAACCCTAACCCTAAACCTAACCCTAACCCTAACCCTAACCCTAACCCTATCCCTAACCCTAACCCTTACCCTAACACTAACACTAACCTTAACCCTAACCCTAACCTTAACCCTCACCCTAACCCTCACCTTAACCCTAAACCTAACCCTAACACTAACCCTAACACCCTAAATCCTAAACCCTAAACCCCGAAAAACCCTAAACACTAATTCCAAAAGCACCCTAAACCCTAAACTATAAACACTAAACGCTAAAAAACCCTAAACCCTAAATCCTAAACACTAAACCCTAAACAAGCCGAAACCCTAAAACCATTAACACTATACCCTAAACAACCCTAAACCCTTAACCCTAAACATTATACCCTAAACCCTAAAACACTATACAACCTTAAACCCTAAACCTTAAAATATCCTAAATCATAAATCCTGAACAACCCTAAACACTAAATTATAAACAACCCTAAAAAACCCTAAACAACTCTAAACGCTAAAACCTAAACAACCCTAACCATTAAACAATCTTAAACGCTAAATTCTATACCCTAAACCTAAACGACCCTAAAACTTAAACAATCCTAAACCCTAAAGCTTAAACCATAAACCCTAAATTTTAAACCATAAATCTAAGAATAACCATAACCCTAACCCTAACCCTAAACCTAAACCTAACCCTAACCCCAACCCTAACCTTAACCCCATAACCCTAACCCTAACCTTAAGCCTAACATAACCCCATAACCCTATCTCTAACCCTAACTCTAACCCTAATGCTAACCCTAACCCTAACCCTAACCCTAACCCTAACCCCTTAACCTTAATCCCTAAATCCTAAACCCTGAACAACCATAAATCCTAAACCCTGAACAACCCTAAATCATAAACCCTGAATAACCCTAAACACTAACCTCTAAACAACCCTAAACAACCCTAATCACTAAACCATAAACAACCCTAAACACTAAACCCTTAACAACCCTATATCCTAAACCTTAAACACTAAACCCTAAATAACCCTAAACCCTAAACCATTAACACTATAACCTAAACAACACTAAACACTAAACCCAAAACAACCCTAAAACCTAAACCTTAAACACTAAAACTTAAACAACCCTAAACCCTAAACACTAAACCCTAAACAAGCCTAAACCCTAAAACCATTAACACTATACCCTAAACAACCCTAAACCTTAAACAATCCTAAACTCTAAACCCTAAACCCTTAACCTAAACCACCCTAAATCTTAAACAATCATAAACCCTAAACCTTAAACCCTAAACACTAAACCCTAAACCCTAAACGTAACTATAACCATAACCCTAACCCTAATCCCTAACCCTTACCCAAACCCTAACCCTAAACCTAATCCTAACCCTAACCCTAACCCTAACCCTAACCTTAACCCTAACCCTAACCCTAACCCTAAACCTAATCCTAACCCCAACCTTAACCCTAATCCTAACCCTAAACCTAACCCTAACCCTAACCGTAACCATAACACTAAACTCTAAACCCTAAACCTAATCCACCCTAAACCTTAAACAATCCTAAACCATAAACCTTAGAACCTAAATCCTAAATCTAACAATAAACCTAAACCTAACCCTAAATCTAACCCTAACCCTAACCCTAACCCTAAACCCGTTCTGACCCTAACCCTAACCCTAACCCTAACCCTAACCCTAAACCTAACCCTGACCCTAATCCTAACACTAACCCTATTTCTAATTCTAACCCTAACACTAATCCTAAACTTAAACCTAACCCCCTAATAATAACCCTAACCCTAACACTAACCTTAACCCCTAACCCTAACCCTAACCCTAACCCTAACCCTAACCCTAACCCCCTAATAATAACCCTAACACTAAACCTAACCCTAACCCTAACCCTAACCCTAACACTAACCCCTAACCCCTAACACTAACCCTAACACTAACCCCTAACCCTAACCCTAACCCTAACCCTAACCTTAATCCTAACCCTAACCCTAACCCTAACCCTATCCCTAACCCTAACCATTACCCTAACACTAACACTAACCTTAACCCTAACCCTCACCTTAACCCTTATCTCAACCCTAACACTAACCCTAACACCCTAAATCCTAAACCCTAAACCCCGAAAAACCCTAAACACTAATTCCAAAAGCACCCTAAACCTTAAACTATAAACACTAAACGCTAAAAAACCCTAAACCCTAAACCCTAAACACTAAACCCTAAACAAGCCTAAACCCTAAAACCATTAACACTATACCCTAAACATCCCTAAACCCTTAACCCTAAACATTATACCCTAAACCCTAAAACACTATACAACCTTAAACCCTAAACCTTAAAATATCCTAAATCATAAATCCTGAACAACCCTAAACACTAAATCATAAACAACCCTAAAAAACCCTAAACAACTCTAAACGCTAAAACCTAAACAACCCTAAACATTAAACAATCTTAAACGCTAAACCCTATACCCTAAACCTAAACCACCCTAAAACTTAAACAATCCTAAACCCTAAACCTTAAACCATAAACCCTAAATATTAAACCATAAATCTAAGAATAACCATAACCCTAACCCTAACCCTAAACCTAAACCTAACCCTAACCCCAACCCTAACCTTAACCCCATAACCCTAACCCTAACCTTAAGCCTAACATAACCCCATAAGCCTAACTCTAACCCTAACTCTAACCCTAATGCTAACCCTAACCCTAACCCTAACCCTAACCCTAACCCCTTAACCTTAATCCCTAAATCCTAAACCCTGAACAACCATAAATCCTAAACCCTGAACAACCCTAAATCATAAACCCTGAATAACCCTAAACACTAACCTCTAAACAACCCTAAACAACCCTAATCACTAAACCATAAACAACCCTAAACACTAAACACTAAACAACCCTATACCCTAAACCTTAAACACTAAACCCTAAATAACCCTAAACCCTAAACCATTAACACTATACCCTAAACAACACTAAACACTAAACCCAAAACAACCCTAAAACCTAAACCTTAAACACTAAACCTTAAACAACCCTAAACCCTAAACACTAAACCCTAAACAACCCTAAACTTTTAACCCTAAACACTATACCCTAAACAACCCTAAACCTTAAAAAATCCTAAACTCTAAACCCTAAACCCTTAACCTAAACCACCCTAAATCTTAAACAATCCTAAACCCTAAACCTTAAACCCTAAACACTAAACCCTAACCCTAAACCTAATCCTAACCCTAACCCTAACCCTAACCCTAACCCTAACCCTAACCCTAACCCTAACCCTAACCCTAACCCTAACCCTAACCCTAACCCTAACCCTAACCCTAAACCTAACCCTGACCCTAATCCTAACACTAACCCTATTTCTAATTCTAACCCTAACACTATTCCTAAACTTAAACCTAACCCCCTAATAATAAACCTAACACTAACACTAACCCTAACCCCTAACCCGAACCCTAACCCTAACCCTAACCTAACCCTAACCCTAACCCTAACCCTAACCCTAACACTAACCCCTAACACTTACCCTAACCCTAACCCTAACCCTAACCCTAACCATTACCCTAACCCTAACCCTAATCCTAACCCTAACCCTAACATTAACCGTAACCATAACACTAAACTCTAAAACCTAAACCTAATCCACCCTAAACCTTAAACAATCCTAAACCATAAATCTTAAACCCTAAACACTAAATCTAACAATAAACCTGAACCTGACCCTAAATCTAACCCTAACCCTAACCCTAACCCTAAACCTAACCCTGACCCTAACACTAACCCTAATCCTAACACTAACCATAACCCTAACCCTAACCCTAACCCTAACCTTAACCCTAACCCTAACCCTAACCCTAAACCTAACCCTTACCCTAACCCTAACCCTAACCCTAACCTAACCCTAACCCTAACCCTAACCCTAACCCTAACCCTAACCCTAACACTAACCCCCTAACTTTTACCCTAACCCTAACCCTAACATTAACCCTAACCTTAACCCTAACCCTAACCCTAACCCTAACCCTAACCCTAACTCTAACCCTAACACTAACCCTAACCGTAACCATAATACTAAACTCTAAACCCTAAACCTAATCTACCCTAAACCTTAAACAATCCTAAACCTTAAACCTTAAAACCTAAACCCTAAATCTAACAATAAACCTAAACCTAACCCTAAATCTAACCCTAACCCTAACCCTAACCCTAAACCTAAACCTGACCCTAACCCTAACCCTAATAATAACACTAATCATAACCCAAACACTAACCCTAACCCTAACCCTAAACCTCACACTATCCCTAATCCTAACACTAAACCCTAAACTTTAAATCTAACCCTAACCCTAACTCTACCCTTAACCCTAACCCTAACCATATCCCTAAACCTAACCCTGACCCTAATCCTAACACTAACCCTATTTCTAATTCTAACCCTAACACTAATCCTAAACTAAAACCTAACCCCCTAATAATAACCCTAACACAAAACCTAACCCTAACCCTAACCCTAACCCTAACCCTAACACTAACCCCTAACCCCTAACACTAACCCTAACACTAACCCCTAACCCTAACCCTAACCCTAACCCTAACCTTAACCCTAACCCTAACCCTAACCCTAAACCTATCCCTAACCCTAACCCTTACCCTAACACTAACACTAACCTTAACCCTAACCCTAACCTTAACCCTCACCCTAACCCTCACCTTAACACTAAACCTAACCCTAACACTAACCCTAACACCCTAAATCCTAAACCCTAAACCCCGAAAAACCCTAAACACTAGTTCCAAAAGCACCCTAAACCCTAAACTATAAACACTAAACGCAAAAAAACCCTAAACGCTAAACCCTAAACACTAAACCCTAAACAAGCCTAAACACTAAAACCATTAACACTATACCCTAAACAACCCTAAACCCTTAACCCTAAATATTATAGCCTAAACCCTAAAACACTATACAACCTTAAACCCTAAACCTTAAAATATCCTAAATCATAAATCCTGAACAACCCTAAACACTAAATCATAAACAACCCCAAAAAACCCTAAACAACTCTAAACGCTAAAACCTAAAAAAACCTAAACATTAAACAATCTTAAACGCTAAACCCTATACCCTAAACCTAAACCACCCTAAAACTTAAACAATCCTAAACCCTAAACCTTAAACCATAAACCCTAAATTTTAAACCATAAATCTAAGAATAACCATAACCCTAACCCTAACCCTAAACCTATACCTAACCCTAACCCCAACCCTAACCTTAACCCCATAACCCTAACCCTAACCTTAAGCCTAACATAACCCCATAACCCTAACTCTAACCCTAACTCTAACCCTAATGCTAACCCTAACCCTAACCCTAACCCTAACCCTAACCCTAACCCCTTAACCTTAATCCCTAAATCCTAAACCCTGAACAACCATAAATCCTAAACCCTGAACAACCCTAAATCATAAACCCTGAATAACCCTAAACACTAACCTCTAAACAACCCTAAACAACCCTAATCACTAAACCATAAACAACCCTAAACACTAAACACTAAACAACCCTATACCCTAAACCTTAAACACTAAACCCTAAATAACCCTAAACCCTAAACCATTAACACTATACCCTAAACAACACTAAACACTAAACCCAAAACAACCCTAAAACCTAAACCTTAAACACTAAACCTTAAACAACCCTAAACCCTAAACACTAAACCCTAAACAACCCTAAATTTTAACCCTAAACACTATACCCTAAACAACCCTAAACCTTAAACAATCCTAAACTCTAAACCCTAAACCCTTAACCTAAACCACCCTAAATCTTAAACAATCCTAAACCCTAAACCTTAAACCCTAAACACTAAACCCTAAACCCTAAACCTAACAATAACCATAACCCTAACCCTAACCCCTAACCCTTACCCTAACCCTAACCCTAACCCTAATCCTAACCCTAAACCTAACCCTAACCCTAACCCTAACCCTAAACCTAACCCTGACCCTATTCCTAACACTAACCCTATTTCTAATTTTAACCCTAACACTAATCCTAAACTTAAACCTAACCCCCTAATAATAAACCTAACCCTAACACTAACCCTAACCCCTAACCCTAACCCTAACCCTAACCTAACCCTAACCCTAACCCTAACCATAACCCTAACCCTAACACTAACCCCTAACCCTTACCCTAACCCTAACCCTAACCCTAACCCTAACCATTACCCTAACCCTAACCCTAACCCTAACCCTAACACTAACCGTAACCATAACACTAAACTCTAAACCCTAAACCTAATCCACCCTAAACCTTAAACAATCCAAAACCCTAAATCTTAAACCCTAAACACTTAATCTAACAATAAACCTAAACCTGACCCTAAATCTAACCCTAACCCTAACCCTAACCCTAAACCTAACCCTGACCCTAACACTAACCCTAATCCTAACACTAACCATAACCCTAACCCTAACCCTAACCCTAACCTTAATCCTAACCCTAACCCTAAACCTAACCCTTACCCTAACCCTAACCCTAACCCTAACCTAACCCTAACCCTAACCCTAACCCTAACCCTAACACTAACCCCCTAACTTTTACCCTAACCCTAACCCTAACATTAACCCTAACCTTAACCCTAACCCTAACCCTAACCCTAACTCTAACCCTAACTTTAACCCTAACCGTAACCATAATACTAAACTCTAAACCCTAAACCTAATCTACCCTAAACCTTAAATAATCCTAAACCCTAAACCTTAAACCCTAAACCCTAAATCTAACAATAAACCTAAACCTAACCCTAAATCTAACCCTAACCCTAACCCTAACCCTAAACCTAAACCGGACCCTAACCCTAACCCTAATAATAACACTAATCATAACCCAAACACTAACCCTAACCCTAACCCTAAACCTAACCCTAAACCTCACACTATCCCTAATCCTAACACTAAACCCTAAACTTTAAATCTAACCCTAACCCTAACTCTACCCTTAACCCTAACCCTAACCATATCCCTAAACCTAACCCTGACCCTAATCCTAACACTAACCCTATTTCTAATTCTAACCCTAACACTAATCCTAAACTAAAACCTAACCCCCTAATAATAACCCTAACACAAAACCTAACCCTAACCCTAACCCTAACCCTAAAACTAACCCCTAACCCCTAACACTAACCCTAACACTAACCCCTAACCCTAACCCTAACCCTAACCCTAACCTTAACCCTAACCCTAACCCTAACCCTAACCCTAACCCTATCCCTAACCCTAACCCTTACCCTAACACTAACACTAACCTTAACCCTAACCCTAACCTTAACCCTCACCCTAACCCTCACCTTAACCCTAAACCTAACCCTAACACTAACCCTAACACCCTAAATCCTAAACCCTAAACCCCGAAAAACCCTAAACACTAATTCCAAAAGCACCCTAAACCCTAAACTATAAACACTAAACGCTAAAAAACCCTAAACTCTAAACCCTAAACACTAAACCCTAAACAAGCCTAAACCCTAAAACCATTAACACTATACCCTAAACAACCCTAAACCCTTAACCCTAAATATTATACCCTAAACCCTAAAACACTATACAACCTTAAACCCTAAACTTTAAAATATCCTAAATCATAAATCCTGAACAAGCCTAAACACTATATCATAAACAACCCTAAAAAACCCTAAACAACTCTAAACGCTAAAACCTAAACAACCCTAAACATTAAACAATCTTAAACGCTAAACCCTATACCCTAAACCTAAACCACCCTAAAACTTAAACAATCCTAAACCCTAAACCTTAAACCATAAACCCTAAATTTTAAACCATAAATCTAAGAATAACCATAACCCTAACACTAACCCTAAACCTAAACCTAACCCTAACCCCAACCCTAACCTTAACCCCATAACCCTAACCCTAACCTTAAGCCTAACATAACCCCATAACCCTAACTCTAACCCTAACTCTAACCCTAATGCTAACCCTAACCCTAACCCTAACCCTAACCCTAACCCCTTAACCTTAATCCCTAAATCCTAAACCCTGAACAACCATAAATCCTAAACCCTGAACAACCCTAAATCATGAACCCTGAATAACCCTAAACACTAAC
>NW_027667640.1:2957500-2960000 GCF_963924665.1 Micromys minutus | reverse complement strand
AACCCTAACCGTAACCATAACACTAAACTCTAAACCCTAAACCTAATCCACCCTAAACCTTAAACAATCCTAAACCATAAACCGTAGACCATAAACCCTAAATCTAACATTAAACCTAAACCTAACCCTAAATCAAACCCTAACCCTAAACCCTCCCTGACCCTAACCCTAACCCTAACCCTAACCCTAACCCTAAACCTAACCCTGACCCTAATCCTAACACTAAACCTATTTCTAATTCTTACCCTAACACTAATCCTAAACTTAACCCTAACCCCCTAATAATAACCCTAACCCTAAAACTAACCCTAAACCCTAACCCTAACCCTAAGCCTAACCCTAACCTAACCCTAACCCTAACCCTAACCCTAACCCAAACCCTAACACTAACCCCCTAACTTTTACCCTAACCCTAACCCTAACCCTAACCTTTACCATAACCCTAACCCTAACCCTAACCCCATCCCTAACCCTAACCCTAACCGTAACCATAACACTAAACTCTAAACCCTAAACCTAATCCACCCTAAACCTTGAACAATCCTAAACCATAAACCTTAAACCCTAAACCCTAAATCTAACAATAAACCTAAACCTAACCCTAAATCTAACCCTAACCCTATCCCTAACCCTAAACCTAACCCTGACCCTAACCCTAACCCTAATCCTAACACTAACCATAACCCTAACCCTAACACTAACCCTAACCTTAACCCTAACCCTAACCCTAACCCTAACCCTAACCCTAACTCTAACCCTAACCCTAACCCTAACCGTAACCATAATACTAAACTCTAAACACTAAACCTAATCCACCCTAAACCTTAAACAATCCTAAACCATAAACCTTAAACCCTAAACCTTAAATCTAACAATAAACCTAAACCTAACCCTAAATCTAACCCTAACCCTAACCCTAACCCTAAACCTAAACCTGACCCTAACCCTAACCCTAATCCTAACACTAATCATAACCCAAACACTAACCCTAACCCTAACCCTAAACCTAACCCTAAAACTCACACTATCCCTAATCCTAACACTAAACCCTAAACTTTAAATCTAACCCTAACCCTAACCCTACCCTTAACCCTAACCCTATCCCTAAACCTAACACTGACCCTAATCCTAACACTAACCCTATTTCTAATTCTAACCCTAACACTAATCCTAAACTAAAACCTAACCCACTAATAATAACCCTAACACTAAACCTAACCCTAACCATAACCCTAACCCTAACCCTAACACTAACCCCTAACCCCTAACACTAACCCTAACCCTAACCCCTAACCCTAACCCTAACCCTAACCTTAACCCTAACCCTAACTCTAAACCTATCCCTAACCCTAACCCTTACCCTAACACTAACACTAACCTTAACCCTAACCCTAACCTTAACCCTCACCCTAACCCTCACCTTAACGCTAAACCTAACCCTAACACTAACCCTAACACCCTAAATCCTAAACCTTAAGCCCCGAAAAACCCTAAACAATAATTCCAAAAGCACCCTAAACCCTAAACTATAAACACTAAACGCTAAAAAACCCTAAACCCTAAACACTAAACACTAAACCCTAAACAAGCCTAAACCCTAAAACCATTAACACTATACCCTAAACAACCCTAAACCCTTAACCCTAAACATTATACCCTAAACCCTAAAACACTATACAACCTTAAACCCTAAACCTTAAAATATCCTAAATCATAAATCCTGAACAACCCTAAACACTAAATTATAAACAACCCTAAAAAACCCTAAACAACTCTAAACGCTAAAACCTAAACAACCCTAACCATTAAAAAATCTTAAACGCTAAATTCTATACCCTAAACCTAAACCACCCTAAAACTTAAACAATCCTAAACCCTAAACCTTAAACCATAAACCCTAAATTTTAAACCATAAATCTAAGAATAACCATAACCCTAACCCTAACCCTAAACCTAAACCTACCCCTAACCCCAACCCTAACATTAACCCCATAACCCTAACCCTAACCTTAAGCCTAACATAACCCCATAACCCTAACTCTAACCCTAACTCTAACCCTAACTCTAACCCTAATGCTAACCCTAACCCTAACCCTAACCCTAACCTTAACCCCTTAACCTTAATCCCTAAATCCTAAACCCTGAAAACCATAAATCCTAAACCCTGAACAACCCTAAATCATAAACCCTGAATAACCCTAAACACTAACCTCTAAACAACCCTAAACAACCCTAATCACTAAACCATAAACAACCCTAAACACTAAACCCTAAACAACCCTATACCCTAAACCTTAAACACTAAACCCTAAATAACCCTAAACCCTAAACCATTAACACTATACCCTAAACAACACTAAACACTAAACCCAAAACAACCCTAAAACCTAAACCTTAAACACTAAACCTTAAACAACCCTAAACCCTAAACACTAAACCCTAAACAACCCTAAACTTTTAACCCTAAACTCTATACCCTTAACAACCCTAAACCTTAAAC
>NW_027667640.1:2917500-2950000 GCF_963924665.1 Micromys minutus | reverse complement strand
CTAACCCTAACCCCTAACCCTAACCCTAACCCTAACCCTAAACCTAACCTAACCCTAACCCTAACCCTAACCCTAACACTAACCCCTAACCCTTACCCTAACCCTAACCCTAAACCTAACCCTAACCATTACCCTATCCCTAACCCTAACCCTAACCCTAACCCTAACCCTAACACTAACCATAACCATAACACTAAACTCTAAACCCTAAACCTAATCCACCCTAAACCTTAAACAATCCTAAACCATAAACCTTAAACCCTAATCCCTAAATCTAACAATAAACCTAAACCTGACCCTAAATCTAACCCGAACCCTAACCCTAACCCTAAACCTAAACCTGACCCTAACCCTAACCCTAATCCTAACACTAACCATAACCCTAACCCTAACCCTAACCCTAACCTTAACCCTAAAACTAACCCTATCCCTAAACCTAACCCTGACCCTAATCCTAACACTAACCCTATTTCTAATTCTAACCCTAACACTAATCCTTAACTAAAACCTAACCCCCTAATAATAACCCTAACACTAAACCTAACCCTAACCCTAACACTAACCCCTAACCCCTAACACTAACCCTAACCCTAACATGTAACCCTAACCCTAACCCTAACCCTAACCCTAACACTAACCCTAACCCTAACCCTATCCCTAACCCTAACCCTTACCCTAACACTAACACTAAACTTAACCCTCACCCTAACCCTCACCTTAACCCTAAACCTAACCCTAACACTAACCCTAACACCCTAAATCCTAAAACCTAAACCCCAAAAAACTCTAAACACTAATTCCAAAAGCACCCTAAACCCTAAACTATAAACACTAAACGCTAAAAAACCCTAAACCCTAAACCCTAAACACTAAACCCTAAACAAGCCTAAACCCTAAAACCATTAACGCTATACCCTAAACAACCCTAAACCCTTAACCCTAAACATTATACCCTCTAACCCTAAAACACTATACAACCTTAAACCCTAAACCTTAAAATATCCTAAATCATAAATCCTGAACAACCCTAAACACTAAATTATAAACAACCCTAAAAAACCCTAAACAACTCTAAATGCTAAAACCTAACCAAAACTAACTATTAAACAATCTTAAACGCTAAATTCTATACCCTAAACCTAAACCACCCTAAAACTTAAACAATCCTAAACCCTAAACCTTAAACCATAAACCCTAAATTTTAAACCATAAATCTAAGAATAACCATAACCCTAACCCTAACCCTAAACCTAAACCTAACCCTAACCCCAACCCTAACCTTAACCCCTTAACCTTAATCCCCCAAGGGCCCTAACAACGGCCCTACCAACGGCCCTAGCAACGGCCCTAGCAACGGCCCTAGCAACGGCCCTAGCAACGGCCCTAACAAGGGCCCTAACCACGGCCCTAGCAACGGCCCTAGCAACGTCCCTAGCAACGGCCCTAACAACGGCCCTAGCAACGGCCCTAGCAACGGCCCTAGAAACGGCCCTAACCAGGGCCCAAACAAGGGCCCTAACAACGGCCCTAACAAAGGCCCTAGCAACGGCCCTAACAAGGGCCCTTTCAACGGCCATAACAACGGCCCTAACAACGGCCCTAACAACGGCCCTAGCAACGGCCCTAACAAGGGCCCAAACAAAGGCCCTAACAACGGCCCTAACAACGGCCCTAGCAAAGGCCCTAGCAACTTCCCTAACAAGGGCCCTAGCAACGGCCCAAACAAGGGCCCTATCAACGGCCCTAGTAACGGCCCTAACAACGGCCCTAGCAACGGCCCTAACAAGGGCCCTAGCAACGGTTCTATCAACGGCCCTAGCAACGGCCCTAACAACGGCCCTAGCAACGGCCCTAACAACGGCCCTGACAACGGCCCTAACAAAAGCCCTAGCAACGGCCCTAGCAACGGCCCTAGCAACGGCCCTAGCAAGGGCTGTAACAACGGCCCTAACAAGGGCCCAAAAAACGGCCCAAACAAGGGCCCTAACACTGGCCCTAACAACGGCCCTAGCAACGGCCCTTACAACGGCCCTAGCAACGGCCGTAACAACGGCCCTACCAACGGCCCTAACATCGGCCCTTGCAACGGCCCTAGCAACGGCCCTAGCAACGGCCCTAGCAACGGCCCTAGCAACAGCCCTAGCAACGGCCCTTGCAAGGGCCCTAGCAACGGCCCTAGCAACGGCCCTAGCAACGGCCCTTACAACGGCCCTAGCAACGGCCCTAGCAACGGCCCTAGCAACGGCCCTAACAACGGCCCTTGCAATGGCCCTAGCAACGGCCCTAGCAACGGCCCTAACAACGGCCCTAACAACGGCCCTAGCAACGGCCCTAACAACGGCCGTAGCAGCAGCACAAACCACGGCCGTAGCAGCGGCCCTAACAACGGCCCTAGCAGCGGCCCTAACAACGGCCCTAGCAACGGACCTAGCAACGGCCCTAGCAACGGCCCTAGCAACGGCCCTAACAAGGGCCCTAGCAACGGCCCTAACAACGGCCCTAGCAACGGCCATAGCAACGGCTTTAACAAGGGCCCTAACAACGGCCCTAACAACGGCCCTAGAAACGGCCCTAGCAACGGCCCTAACAAGGGCCCTAACAACGGCCCTAACAACGGCCCTAGCAACGGCCCTAACAAGGGCCCTAACAACGGCCCTAACAACGGCACTAGCAACGGCCCTAACAAGGGTATTGCAACGGCCCTAGCAACAGCCCTAGCAACGGCCCTAACAACGGCACTAGCAACGGCCCTAACAAGGGCCCTTGCAACGGCCCTAGCAACGGCCCTAGCAACGGCCCAAGCAACGGCCCTAGCAACGGCCCTAGCAACGGCCCTAGCAACGGCCCTAGCAACGGCCCTAGCAACGGCCCTAGCAACGGACCTAGCAACGGCCCTAGCAACGGCCCTAGCAAAGGCCCTAGCAATGGCCCTAGCAACGGCCCTAGCAACGGCCCTAGCAACGGCCCTAGCAACGGCCCTAGCAACGGCCCTAGCAACGGCCCTAGCAACGGCCCTAGCAACGGCCCTAGAAAAGGCCCTAGCAACGGCCCTAGCAACGGCCCTAGCAACGGCCCTAGCAACGGCCGTAGCAACGGCCCTAGCAACGGCCATAACAAGGGCCCTAGCAACGGGCCTAACAAGGGCCCTAGCAACGGCCCTAGAAACGGCCCTAGCAACGGCCCTAGCAACGGCCCTAACAAGGGCCCAAACAAAGGCCCTAACAACGGCCCTAACAACGGCCCTAGCAAAGGCCCTAGCAACTGCCCTAACAAGGGCCCTAGCAACGGCCCAAACAAGGGCCCTATCAACGGCCCTAGCAACGGCCCTAACAACGGCCCTAGCAACGGCCCTAACAAGGGCCCTAGCAACGGTTCTATCAACGACCCTAGCAACGGCCCTAACAACGGCCCTAGCAACGGCCCTAACAACGGCCCTGACAACGGCCCTAACAAAAGCCCTAGCAACGGCCCTAGCAACGGCCCTAGCAACGGCCCTAGCAAGGGCTGTAACAACGGCCCTAACAAGGGCCCTAAAAACGGCCCAAACAAGGGCCCTAACACTGGCCCTAACAACGGCCCTAGCAACGGCCCTAACAACGGCCCTAGCAACGGCCGTAACAACGGCCCTACCAACGGCCCTAACATCGGCCCTTGCAACGGCCCTAGCAACGGCCCTAGCAACGGCCCTTACAACGGCCCTAGCAACGGCCCTAGCAACGGCCCTAGCAACGGCCCTAACAACGGCCCTTGCAACGGCCCTAGCAACGGCCCTAACAACGGCCCTAACAACGGCCCTAACAACGGCCCTAGCAACGGCCCTAACAACGGCCGTAGCAGCGGCACAAACCACGGCCGTAGCAGCGGCCCTAACAACGGCCCTAGCAGCGGCCCTAACAACGGCCCTAGCAACGGCCCTAGCAACGGCCCTAGCAACGGCCCTAGCAACGGCCCTAACAAGGGCCCTAGCAACGGCCCTAACAACGGCCCTAGCAACGGCCATAGCAACGGCTTTAACAAGGGCCCTAACAACGGCCCTAACAACGGCCCTAGAAACGGCCCTAGCAACGGCCCTAACAAAAGCCCTAGCAACGGCCCTAACAAGGGCCCTAACAACGGCCCTAACAACGGCCCTAGCAACGGCCCTAACAAAAGCCCTAGCAACGGCCCTAACAACGGCCCTAACAACGGCCCTAACAACGGCCCTAGCAACGGCCCTAGCAACGGCCCTAGCAACGGCCCTAACAACGGCACTAGCAACGGCCCTAACAAGGGTATTGCAACGGCCCTAGCAACAGCCCTAGCAACGGCCCTAACAACGGCACTAGCAACGGCCCTAACAAGGGCCCTTGCAACGGCCCTAGCAACGGCCCTAGCAACGGCCCAAGCAACGGCCCTAGCAACGGCCCTAGCAACGGCCCTAGCAACGGCCCTAGCAACGGCCCTAGCAACGGCCCTAGCAATGGCCCTAACAACGGACCTAGCAACGGCCCTAGCAACGGCCCTAGCAAAAGCCCTAGCAACGGCCCTAGCAACGGCCCTAGCAACGGCTCTAGCAACGGCCCTAGCAACGGCCCTAGCAACGGCCCTAGCAACGGCCCTAGCAACGGCCCTAGAAAAGGCCCTAGCAACGGCCCTAGCAACGGCCCTAGCAACGGCCCTAGCAACGGCACCAGCAACGGCCCTAGCAACGGCTCTAGCAACGGCCCTAGCAACGGCCCTAGCAACGGCCCTAGCAACGGCCCTAGCAACGGCCCTAGGAACGGCCCTACCAACGGCCCTAGGAACGGCCCTACCAACGGCCCTAGCAACGGCCCTAGCAACGGCCCTAACCACGGCCTTAGCAACGGCCCTAGCAACGGCCCTAGCAACGGCCCTAACAAAGGCCCTAGCAACGGCCCTAACAACGGCCCTAGCAACGGCCCTAACCACGGCCCTAGCAACGGCCCTAGCAACGGCCCTAAAAACGGCCCTAGCAACGGCCCTAGCAACGGCCCGAACAACGGCCCTAGCAACGGCCCTAACAACGGCCAAAACAACGGCCCTAGCAACGGCCCTAGCAACGGCCCTAGCAACGGCTTTAACAACGGCCCTAGCAACGGCCCTAACAACGGCCCTAGCAACGGCCCTAGAAACGGCCTTAGCAACGGCCCTAGCAACGGCCCTAACAAGGGCCCTAACAACGGCCCTAACAACGGCCCTAGCAACGGCCCTAGCAACGGCCCTAACAAAGGCCCTAGCAACGGCCCTAACAAGGGCCCTAGCAACGGCCCTAACAAGGGCCCTAGCAACGGCCCTAGCAACGGCCCTAGCAACGGCCCTAGCTACGGCCCTAGCAACGGCCATAAAAAGGGCCCTAGCAACGGCCCTAGCAACGGCCCTAGCAACGGTACTAACAACGGCCCTAGCAACGGCCCTAGCAACGGCCCTAGCAACGGCCCTAAAAAAAGCCCTAGCAACGGCCCTAACAACAGCCCTTGCAACAGCCCTAGCAACGGCCCTAGCAACGGCCCTCACAACGGCCCTAGCCACGTCCCTAGCAACGGCCCTAACAAGGGCCCTAGCAACGGCCCTAACAAGGGCCCTAGCAACGGCCCTAACAAGGGCCCTAGCAACGGCCCTAACAAGGGCCCTAGCAACGGCCCTAACAAGGGCCCGAGCAACGGCCCTAGCAATGGCCCTAGCTACGGCCCTAGCAACGGCCCTAAAAAGGGCCCTAGCAACGGACCTAGCAACGGCCCTAGCAACGGCCCTAGCAACGGCCCTAATAAGGGCCCTAGCAACGGCCCTAGCAACGGCTCTAGCAACGGCCCTAGCAACGGCCCTAACAAGGGACCTAGCAACGGCCCTAGCAACGGCCCTTGAAACGGCCCTAAAAAGGGCCCTAGCAACGGCCCTAACAAGGGCCCTAGCAACGGCCCTACCAACGGCCCTAGCAACGGCCCTAACAACGGCCCTAGGAACGGCCCTAACAACGGCCCTAGCAACGGCCCTAGCAACGGCCCTAGCAACGGCCCTAACAACGGCCCTAACCACGGCCCTAGCAACGGCCCTAGCAACGGCCCTAGCTACGGCCCTAGCAACGGCCCTAACAAGGGCCCAAGCAACGGCCCTAGCAACGGCCCTAACAACGGCCCTAGCAACGGCCCTAGCAACGGCCCTAACAAGGGCCCTAGCAACGGCCCTAACAAGGGCCCTAGCAACGGCCCTAACAAGGGCCCTAGCAACGGCCCTAACAAGGGCCCTAGCAACGGCCCTAACAAGGGCCCTAGCAACGGCCCTAACAAGGGCCCTAGCAACGGCCCTCACAAGGGCCCTAGGAACGGCACTAGCAACGGCCCTAGCAACGGCCCTAGCAACGGCCCTAACAAGGGCCCTAGCAACGGCCCTAGCAACGGCCCTAGCAACGGCCCTAGCAACGGCCCTAACAAGGGCCCTAGCAACGGCCCTAGCAACTGCCCTAGAAACGGCCCTAGCAACGGCCCTAACAAGGGCCCTAGCAACGGCCCTAGCAACGGCCCTAGCAACGGCCCTAGCAACGGCCCTAACAACGGCCCTAGGAACGGCCCTAGCAACGGCCCTAGCAACGGCCCTAACAATGGCCCTAACCACGGCCCTAGCAACGGCCCTAGAAACGGCCCTAGCAACGGCCCTAACAAAGGCCCTAGCAACGGCCCTAACAACGGCCCTTGCAACGGCCCTAACAACGGCCCTAGCAACGGCCCTAACAACGGCCCTAAGAATGGCCCTAACAACGGCCCTAGCAACGGCCCTAGCAACGGCCCTAGCAACGGCCCTAAAAATGGCCCTAACCATGGCCCTAGCAACGGCCCTAGAAACGGCCCTAGCAACGGCCCTAGCAACGGCCCTAACAAAGGCCCTAGCAACGGCCCTAGAAACGGCCCTAGCAACGGCCCTAGCAACGGCCCTAGCAACTGCCCTAACCACGGCCCTAGCAACGGCCCTAGCCACGGCCCTAACAACGGCCCTAGCAACGGCCCTAGCAACGGCCCTAACAACGGCCCTAGGAACGGCCCTAACAATGGCCCTAGCAACTGCCCTAACAACGGCCCTAGCAACGGCCCTAGCAACGGCCCTAACAAAGGCCCTAGCAACTGCCCTAACCACGGCCCTAGCAACGGCCCTAGCAACGGCCCTAACAAGGGCCCTATCAACGGCCCTAACAAGGGCCCTAGCAACGGCCCTAGCAACGGCCCTAGCAACGGCCCTAAAAAGGGCCCTAGCTACGGCCCTAACAAGGGGCCTAGCAACGGCCCTAACAAGAGCCCTAGCAACGGCCCTAGCAACGGCCCTAGCTACGGCCCTATAACGGCCCTAACAAGGGCCCTAGCAACGACCCTAGCAACGGCCCTAGCAACGGCCCTAGCAACGGCCCTAACAAGGGCCCTAGCAACGGCCCTAACAAGGGCCCTAGCAACGGCCCTAGCAACGGCCCTAGCAACGGCCCTAACAAGGGCCCTAGCAACGGCCCTAGCAACGGCCCTAGCAACGGCCCTAGCAACGGCCCTAACAAGGGCCCTAGCAACGGCCCTAGCAACGGCCCTAGCAACGGCCCTAAAAAGGGCCCTAGCAACGGCCCTAACAAGGGCCCTAGCAACGGCCCAACAAGAGCCCTAGCAACGGCCCTAGCAACGGCCCTAGCTACGGCCCTATAACGGCCCTAACAAGGGCCCTAGCAACGGCCCTAGCAACGGCCCTAGCAACGGCCCTAGCAACGGCCCTAAAAAGGGCGCTAGCAACGGCCCTAACAAGGGCCCTAGCAACGGCCCAACAAGAGCCCTAGCAACGGCCCTAGCAACGGCCCTAGCTACGGCCCTATAACGGCCCTAACAAGGGCCCTAGCAACGGCCCTAGCTACGGCCCTATAACGGCCCTAACAAGGGCCCTAGCAACGGCCCTAGCAACGGCCCTAGCAACGGCCCTAGCAACGGCCCTAGCAACGGCCCTAGCAACGGCCCTAGCTACGGCCCTATAACGGCCCTAACAAGGGCCCTAGCAACGGCCCTAGCAACGGCCCTAGCAAGGGCCCTAGCAACGGCCCTAACAACGGCTCTAGCAACGGCCCTAACAAGGGCCCCAGCAACGGCCCTAACAACGGCCCTTGAAAGGGCCCTAGGAACAACCCTAACAACGGCCCTAGCAACGGCCCTAGCAACGGCCCTAACAACGGCCTTAGCAACGGCCCTAACAAGGGCCCAAGCAACGGCCCTAACAAGGGCCCTAGCAACGGCCCTAACAAGGGCCCTAGCAACGGCCCTAACAAGGGCCCTAGCAACGGCCCTAACAAGGGCCCTAACAACGGCCCTAGCAACGGCCCTAGCTACGGCCCTAGCAATGGCCCTAACAAGGGCCCTAGCAACGGCCCTAGCAACGGCCCTAGCAACGGCCCTAGCAACGGCCCTAACAAGGGCCCTAGCAACGGCCCTAGCAACGGCCCTAACAACGGCCCTAGCAACGGCCCTAACAAGGGCCCTAGCAACGGCCCTAACAAGGGCCCTAGCAACGGCCCTAACAAGGGCCCTAGCAACGGCCCTAACAAGGGCCCGAGCAACGGCCCTAGCAATGGCCCTAGCTACGGCCCTAGCAACGGCCCTAATAAGGGCCCTAGCAACGGCCCTAGCAACGGCCCTAGCAACGGCCCTAGCAACGGCCCTAATAAGGGCCCTAGCAACGGCCCTAGCAACGGCCCTAGCAACGGCCCTAGCAACGGCCCTAACAAGGGCCCTAGCAACGGCCCTAACAACGGCCCTTGCAACGGCCCTACCAACGGCCCTAGCAACGGCCCTAACAACGGCCCTAGGAACGGCCCTAACAACGGCACTAGCAACGGCCCTAGCAACGGCACTAGCAACGGCCCTAACAACGGCCCTAACCACTGCCCTAGCAACGGCCCTAGCAACGGCCCTAGCTACGGCCCTAGCAACAGCCCTAACAAGGGCCATAGCAACGGCCCTAGCAACGGCCCTAACAACGGCCCTAGCAACGGCCCTAGCAACGGCCCTAACAAGGGCCCTAGCAACGGCCCTAACAAGGGCCCTAGAAATGGCCCTAACAAGGGCCCTAGCAACGGCCCTAACAAGGGCCCTAGCAACGGCCCTAACAAGGGCCCTAGCAATGGCCCTAACAAGGGCCCTAGCAACGGCCCTAGCAACAGCCCTAGCAACGGTTTTAACAAGGGCCTTAACAACGGCCCTAGCAACGGCCTTAGCAACGGCCCTAACAACGGCCCTGACAACGGTCCAAACAACGGCCCTGACAACGGACCTAACAACGGCCCTAGCAACGGCCCTAACAACAGCCCTAGCAACGCCCCTAACAAGGGCCCTATCAACGGCCCTAACAAGGGCCCTAGCAACGGCCCTAGCAACGGCCCTAGCTACGGCCCTAGCAACGGCCCTAACAAGGGCCCTAGCAACGGCCCTAGCAACGGCCCTAGCAACGGCCCTAGCAACGGCCCTAACAAGGGCCCTAGCAACGGCCCTAGCAACGGCCCTAGCAACGGCCCTAGCAACGGCCCTAACAAGGGCCCTAGCAACGGCCCTAACAAGGGCCCTAGCAACGGCCCTAGCAACGGCCCTAACCACGGCCCTAGCAACGGCCCTAACAACGGCCCTAACCACGGCCCTAGCAACGGCCCTAGCAACGGCCCTAGCAACGGCCCTAACAAAGGCCCTAGCAACGGCCCTAACAATGGCCCTAGAAACTGCCCTAACCACGGCCCTAGCAACGGCCCTAGCAACGGCCCTAACAACGGCCCTAGCAACGGCCCTAGCAACGGCCCTAACAACGGCCCAAACAACGGCCCTAGCAACGGCCCTAGCAACGGCCCTAGCAACGGCTTTAACAACGGCCCTAGTAACGGCCCTAGCAACGGCCCTAACAAGGGCCCTATCAACGGCCCTTACAAGGGCCCTAGCAACGGCCCTAACAAGGGCCCTAGCAACGGCCCTAACAAGGGCCCTAGCAACGGCCCAAACAAGGGCCCTAGCAACGGCCCTAGCAACGGCCCTAGCAACGGCCCTAACAATGGCCCAAACAACGGCCCTAGCAACGGCCCTAGCAACGGCCCTAGCAACGTAACAACGGCCCTAGCAACGGCCTTAGCAACGGCCCTAACAACGGCCCTTACAACGGTCCAAACAACGGCCCTGACAACGGACCTAACAATGGCCCTAGCAACGGCCCTAACAACGGCCCTAACAAGCGCCCTAGCAACGGCCCTAGCAACGGCCCTAGCAACGGCCCTAGCAACGGCCCTAACAAGGGCCCTAGCAACGGCCCTAGCAACGGCCCTAGCAACGGCCCTAGCAACGGCCCTAACAATGGCCCTAGCAACGGCCTTAGCAACGGCCCTAGCAACGGCCCTAAAAAGGGCCCTAGCAACGGCCCTAACAAGGGCCCTAGCAACGGCCCTAACAAGAGCCCTAGCAACGGCCCTAGCAACGGCCCTAGCTACGGCCCTAGCAACGGCCCTAACAACGGCCCTAGCAACGGCCCTAACAAGGGCCCTAGCAACGGCCCTAACATGGGCCCTAGCAACGGCCCTAGCAACGGCCCTTCAACGGCCCTAGCAACGGCCCTAGCAACGGCCCTAACAAGGGCCCTAGCAACGGCCCTAACAAGGGCCCTATCAACGGCCCTAACAAGGGCCCTAGCAACGGCCCTAGCAACGGCCCTAGCTACGGCCCTAGCAACGGCCCTAACAAGGGCCATAGCAACGGCCCTAGCAACGGCCCTAGCAACGGCCCTAACAAGGGCCCTAGCAACGGTCCTAGCAACGGCCCTAACAAGGGCCCTAGAAACGGCCCTAGCAACGGCCCTAGCAACGGCCCTAGCTACGGCCCTAGCAACGGCCCTAACAAGGGCCCTAGCAACGGCCCTAGCAACGGCCCTAACAACGGCCCTAGCAACGGCCCTAGCAACGGCCCTAACAAGGGCCCTAGCAACGGCCCTAACAAGGGCCCTAGAAACGGCCCTAACAAGGGCCCTAGCAACGGCCCTAACAAGGGCCCTAGCAACGGCCCTAACAAGGGCCCTAGCAATGGCCCTAACAAGGGCCCTAGCAACGGCTCTAGCAACAGCCCTAGCAACGGTTTTAACAAGGGCCTTAACAACGGCCCTAGCAACGGCCTTAGCAACGGCCCTAACAACGGCCCTGACAACGGTCCAAACAACGGCCCTGACAACGGACCTAACAACGGCCCTAGCAACGGCCCTAACAACGGCCCTAGCAACGCCCATAACAAGGGCCCTATCAACGGCCCTAACAAGGGCCCTAGCAACGGCCCTAGCAACGGCCCTAGCTACGGCCCTAGCAACGGCCCTAACAAGGGCCCTAGCAACGGCCCTAGCAACGGCCCTAGCAACGGCCCTAGCAACGGCCCTAACAAGGGCCCTAGCAACGGCCCTAGCAACGGCCCTATCCACGGCCCTAGCAACGGCCCTATCAACGGCCCTAACAAAGGCCCTAGCAACGGCCCTAACAATGGCCCTAGCAACTGCCCTAACCACGGCCCTAGCAACGGCCCTAGCAACGGCCCTAACAACGGCCCTAGCAACGGCCCTAGCAACGGCCCTAACAACGGCCCAAACAACGGCCCTAGCAACGGCCCTAGCAACGGCCCTAGCAACGGCTTTAACAACGGCCCTAGTAACGGCCCTAGCAACGGCCCTAACAAGGGCCCTATCAACGGCCCTTACAAGGGCCCTAGCAACGGCCCTAACAAGGGCCCTAGCAACGGCCCTAACAAGGGCCCTAGCAACGGCCCAAACAAGGGCCCTAGCAACGGCCCTAGCAACGGCCCTAGCAACGGCCCTAGCAACGGCCCTAACAATGGCCCAAACAACGGCCCTAGCAACGGCCCTAGCAACGGCCCTAGAAACGGCTTTAACAACGGCCCAAACAACGGCCCTAGCAATGGCCCTAGCAACGGCCCTAGCAACGGCCCTAACAACGGCCAAACAAGGGCCCTAGCAACGGCCCTAACAAGGGCCCTAGCAACGGCCCTAACAAGGGCCCTAGCAACGGCCTTAACAAGGGCCCTAACAACGGCCCTAGCAACGGCCTTAGCAACGGCCCTAACAACGGCCCTGACAACGGTCCAAACAACGGCCCTGACAACGGACCTAACAATGGCCCTAGCAACGGCCCTAACAACGGCCCTAACAAGCGCCCTAGCAACGGCCCTAGCAACGGCCCTAGCAACGGCCCTAGCAACGGCCCTAACAAGGGCCCTAGCAACGGCCCTAGCAACGGCCCTAGCAACGGCCCTAGCAACGGCCCTAACAATGGCCCTAGCAACGGCCTTAGCAACGGCCCTAGCAACGGCCCTAAAAAGGGCCCTAGCAACGGCCCTAACAAGGGCCCTAGCAACGACCCTAACAAGAGCCCTAGCAACGGCCCTAGCAACGGCCCTAGCTACGGCCCTAGCAACGGCCCTAACAACGGCCCTAGCAACGGCCCTAACAAGGGCCCTAGCAACGGCCCTAACATGGGCCCTAGCAACGGCCCTAGCAACGGCCCTTCAACGGCCCTAGCAACGGCCCTAGCAACGGCCCTAACAAGGGCCCTAGCAACGGCCCTAACAAGGGCCCTAGCAACGGCCCTAACAAGGGCCCTAGCAACGGCCCTAACAAGGGCCCTATCAACGGCCCTAACAAGGGCCCTAGCAACGGCCCTACAACGGCCCTAGCTACGGCCCTAGCAACGGCCCTAACAAGGGCCCTAGCAACGGCCCTACTAACGGCCCTAGCAACGGCCCTAACAAGGGCCCTAGCAACGGTCCTAGCAACGGCCCTAACAAGGGCCCTAGAAACGGCCCTAGCAACGGCCCTAGCAACGGCCCTAGCTACGGCCCTAGCAACGGCCCTAACAAGGGCCCTAGCAACGGCCCTAGCAACGGCCCTAACAAGGGCCCTAGAAACGGCCCTAGCAACGGCCCTAACAACGGCCCTAGCAACGGCCCTAGCAACGGCCCTAACAACGGCCCTAGCAACGGCCCTAACAACGGCCCTTGAAACGGCCCTAGGAACAACCCTAGCAACGGCCCTAGCAACGGCCCTAGAAACGGCCCTAGATACGGCCCTAGCAACGGCCCTAACAAAGGCCCTAGCAACGGCCCTAGCAACGGCCCTAGCAACAGCCCTAGCAACGGCCCTAACAAAGGCCCTAGCAACGGCCCTAGCAACGGCCCTAGCAACTACCCTAACAAGGGCCCTAGCAACGGCCCTAGCAACGGCCCTAACAACAGCCCTAGCAACGGCCCTAGCAACGGCCCTAACAACGGCCCTAGCAACGGCCCTAACAAGGGCCCTAGCAACGGCCCTAACAAGGGCCCTAGCAACGGCCCTAACAAGGGCCCTAGCAACGGCCCTAACAAGGGCCCTAGCAACGGCCCTAAGAAGGGCCCTAGCAACGGCCCTAACAAGGGCCCTAGCAACGGCCCTAGCAACGGCCCTAGCTCCGGCCCTAGCAACGGCCCTAACAAGGGCTTTAGCAACGGCCCTAGCCACGGCCCTAACAACGGCCCTAGCAACGGCCCTAGCAACGGCCCTAACAAGGGCCCTAGCAACGGCCCTAGCAACTACCCTAACAAGGGCCCTAGCAACGGCCCTAGCAACGGCCCTAACAACAGCCCTAGCAACGGCCCTAGCAACGGCCCTAACAACGGCCCTAGCAACGGCCCTAACAAGGGCCCTAGCAACGGCCCTAACAAGGGCCCTAGCAACGGCCCTAACAAGGGCCCTAGCAACGGCCCTAGCAACGGCCCTAGCTACGGCCCTAGCAACGGCCCTAACAAGGGCCCTAGCAACGGCCCTAGCAACGGCCCTAGCAACGGCCCTAGCAACGGCCCTAACAAGGGCCCTAGCAACGGCCCTAGCAACGGCCCTAGCAACGGCCCTAAAAAGGGCCCTAGCAACGGCCCTAACAAGGGCCCTAGCAACGGCCCTAACAAGGGCCCTAGCAACGGCCCTAGCAACGGCCCTAGCTACGGCCCTATAACGGTCCTAACAAGGGCCCTAGCAACGGCCCTAGCAACGGCCCTAGCAACGGCCCTAACAAGGGTCCTAGCAACGGTCCTAGCAACGGCCCTAACAAGGGCCCTAGAAACGGCCCTAGCAACGGCCCTAGCAACGGCCCTTGCTACGGCCCTAGCAACGGCCCTAACAAGGGCCCTAGCAACGGCCCTAGCAACGGCCCTAACAAGGGCCCTAGAAACGGCCCTAGCAACGGCCCGAACAACGGCCCTAGCAACGGCCCTAGCAACGGCCCTAACAACGGCCCTAGCAACGGCCCTAACAACGGCCCTTGAAACGGCCCTAGGAACAACCCTAGCAACGGCCCTAGCAACAACCCTAGCAACGGCCCTAACAAGGGCCCTAGCAACGGCCCTAACAGGGGCCCTAGCAACGGCCCTAACAAGGGCCCTAGCAACGGCCCTAGCAACGGCCCTAACAACGGCCCTAGCAACGGCCCTAGCTCCGGCCCTAGCAACGGCCCTAACAAGGGCCCTAGCAACGGCCCTAGCAACGGCCCTAACAACGGCCCTAGCAACGGCCCTAGCAACGGCCCTAACAAGGGCCCTAGCAACGGCCCTAACAAGGGCCCTAGCAACGGCCCTAACAAGGGCCCTAGCAACGGCCCTAGCAACGGCCCTAGCTACGGCCCTATAACGGCCCTAACAAGGGCCCTAGCAACGGCCCTAGCAACGGCCCTAGCAACGGCCCTAGCAACGGCACTAACAAGGGCCCTAGCAACGGCCCTAGCAACGGCCCTAACAAGGGCCCTAGAAACGGCCCTAGCAACGGCCCTAACAACGGCCCTAGCAACGGCCCTAGCAACGGCCCTAGCAACGGCCCTAGCAACGGCCCTAGCTCCGGCCCTAGCAACGGCCCTAACAAGGGCCCTAGCAACGGCCCTAGCAACGGCCCTAACAACGGCCCTAGCAACGGCCCTAGCAACGGCCCTAACAAGGGCCCTAGCAACGGCCCTAACAAGGGCCCTAGCAACGGCCCTAACAAGGGCCCTAGCAACGGCCCTAGCAACAGCCCTAGCTACGGCCCTATAACGGCCCTAACAAGGGCCCTAGCAACGGCCCTAGCAACGGCCCTAGCAACGGCCCTAGCAACGGCACTAACAAGGGCCCTAGCAACGGCCCTAGCAACGGCCCTAACAAGGGCCCTAGAAACGGCCCTAGCAACGGCCCTAACAACGTCCCTAGCAACGGCCCTAGCAACGGCCCTAACAACGGCCCTAGCAACGGCCCTAACAACGGCCTTTGAAACGGCCCTAGGAACAACCCTAGCAACGGCCCTAGCAACGGCCCTAGCAACGGCCCTAACAACGGCCCTAGCAACGGCCCTAACAAGGGCCCTAGCAACGGCCCTAACAAGGACCCTAGCAACGGCCCTAGCAACGGCCCTAGCAACGGCCCTAGCAACGGCCCTAGCAACGGCCCTAACAAGGGCCCTAGCAACGGCCCTAACAAGGGCCCTAGCAACGGCCCTAACAAGGGCCCTAGCAACGGCCCTAACAAGGGCCCTAGCAACGGCCCTAACAAGGGCCCTAGCAACGGCCCTAACTACGGCCCTAGCAACGGCCCTAACTACGGCCCTAGCAACGGCCCTAACAAGGGCCCTAGCAACGGCCCTAACAAGGGCCCTAGCAACGGCCCTAGCAACGGCCCTAGCAACGGCCCTAGCAACGGCCCTAACAAGGGCCCTAGCAAAGGCCCTAGCAACGGCCCTAGCAACGGCCCTAAAAAGGGCCCTAGCAACGGCCCTAACAAGGGCCCTAGCAACGGCCCTAACAAGGGCCCTAGCAACGGCCCTAGCAACGGCCCTAGCTACGGCCCTATAACGGTCCTAACAAGGGCCCTAGCAACGGCCCTAGCAACGGCCCTAGCAACGGCCCTAGCAACGGCCCTAACAAGGGCCCTAGCAACGGTCCTAGCAACGGCCCTAACAAGGGCCCTAGCAACGGCCCTAGCAACGGCCCTAACAAGGGCCCTAGAAACGGCCCTAGCAACGGCCCGAAAAACGGCCCTAGCAACGGCCCTAGCAACGGCCCTAACAACGGCCCTAGCAACGGCCCTATCAACGGCCCTTGAAATGGCCCTAGGAACAACCCTAGCAACGGCCCTAGCAACGGCCCTAGCAACGGCCCTAACAAGGGCCCTAGCAACGGCCCTAACAGGGGCCCTAGCAACGGCCCTAGCAACGGCCCTAACAAGGGCCCTAGAAACGGCCCTAGCAACGGCCCTAACAACGGCCCTAGCTCCGGCCCTAGCAACGGCCCTAACAAGGGCCCTAGCAACGGCCCTAGCAACGGCCCTAACAACGGCCTTTGAAACGGCCCTAGGAACAACCCTAGCAACGGCCCTAGCAACGGCCCTAACAACAGCCCTAGCAACGGCCCTAACAAGGGCCCTAGCAACGGCCCTAACAAGGGCCCTAGCAACGGCCCTAGCAACGGCCCTAGCAACGGCCCTAGCAACGGCCCTAGCAACGGCCCTAACAAGGGCCCTAGCAACGGCCCTAACAAGAGCCCTATCAACGGCCCTAACAAGGGCCCTAGCAACGGCCCTAACAAGGGCCCTAGCAACGGCCCTAACAAGAGCCCTATCAACGGCCCTAACAAGGGCCCTAGCAACGGCCCTAGCAACGGCCCTAGCTACGGCCCTAGCAATGGCCCTAACAAGGGCCCTAGACACGGCCCTATCAACGGCCCTAGCAACGGCCCTAGCAACGGCCCTAACAAGGGCCCTAGCAACGGCCCTAGCAACGGCCCTAGCAACGGCCCTAGCAACGGCCCTAACAAGGGCCCTAGCAACGGCCCTAGCAACGGCCCTAGCAACGGCCCTAAAAAGGGCCCTAGCAACGGCCCTAACAAGGGCCCTAGCAACGGCCCTAACAAGGGCCCTAGCAACGGCCCTAGCAACGGCCCTAGCTACGGCCCTATAACGGTCCTAACAAGGGCCCTAGCAACGGCCCTAGCAACGGCCCTAGCAACGGCCCTAGCAACGGCCCTAACAAGGGCCCTCGCAACGGTCCTAGCAACGGCCCTAACAAGGGCCCTAGAAACGGCCCTAGCAACGGCCCTAGCAACGGCCCTTGCTACGGCCCTAGCAACGGCCCTAACAAGGGCCCTAGCAACGGCCCTAGCAACGGCCCTAACAAGGGCCCTAGAAACGGCCCTAGCAACGGCCCGAACAACGGCCCTAGCAACGGCCCTAGCAACGGCCCTAACAACGGCCCTTGAAACGGCCCTAGGAACAACCCTAGCAACGGCCCTAGCAACGGCCCTAGCAACGGCCCTAACAAGGGCCCTAGCAACGGCCCTAACAGGGGCCCTAGCAACGGCCCTAACAAGGGCCCTAGCAACGGCCCTAGCAACGGCCCTAGCAACGGCCCTAGCAACGGCCCTAGCAACGGCCCTAGCAACGGCCCTAACAAGGGCCCTCGCAACGGTCCTAGCAACGGCCCTAACAAGGGCCCTAGAAACGGCCCTAGCAACGGCCCTAGCAACGGCCCTTGCTACGGCCCTAGCAACGGCCCTAACCAGGGCCCTAGCAACGGCCCTAGCAACGGCCCTAACAAGGGCCCTAGAAACGGCCCTAGCAACGGCCCGAACAACGGCCCTAGCAACGGCCCTAGCAACGGCCCTAACAACGGCCCTTGAAACGGCCCTAGGAACAACCCTAGCAACGGCCCTAGCAACGGCCCTAGCAACGGCCCTAACAAGGGCCCTAGCAACGGCCCTAACAGGGGCCCTAGCAACGGCCCTAACAAGGGCCCTAGCAACGGCCCTAGCAACGGCCCTAGCAACGGCCCTAGCAACGGCCCTAGCAACGGCCCTAACAAGGGCCCTAGCAACGGCACCAACAAGGGCCCTAGCAACGGCCCTAACAAGGGCCCTTGAAACGGCCCTAGGAACAACCCTAGCAACGGCCCTAGCAACGGCCCTAGAAACGGCCCTAGAAACGGCCCTAGCAACGGCCCTAACAAAGGCCCTAGCAACGGCCCTAGCAACGGCCCTAGCAACGGCTCTAGCAACGGCCCTAACAAAGGCCCTAGCAACGGCCCTAGCAACGGCCCTAGCAACGGCCCTAGCAACGGCCCTAGCAACGGCCCTAGCAACGGCCCAAGCAACGGCCCTAACAAGGGCCCTAGCAACGGCCCTAACAAGGGCCCTAGCAACGGCCCTAACAAGGGCCCTAGCAACGGCCTTAACTACGGCCCTAGCAACGGCCCTAACTACGGCCCTAGCAACGGCCCTAACAAGGGCCCTAGCAACGGCCCTAACAAGGGCCCTAGCAACGGCCCTAGCAACGGCCCTAGCAACGGCCCTAGCAACGGCCCTAACAAGGGCCCTAGCAAAGGCCCTAGCAACGGCCCTAGCAACGGCCCTAAAAAGGGCCCTAGCAACGGCCCTAACAAGGGCCCTAGCAACGGCCCTAACAAGGGCCCTAGCAACGGCCCTAGCAACGGCCCTAGCTACGGCCCTATAACGGTCCTAACAAGGGCCCTAGCAACGGCCCTAGCAACGGCCCTAGCAACGGCCCTAGCAACGGCCCTAACAAGGGCCCTAGCAACGGTCCTAGCAACGGCCCTAACAAGGGCCCTAGCAACGGCCCTAGCAACGGCCCTTGAAATGGCCCTAGGAACAACCCTAGCAACGGCCCTAGCAACGGCCCTAGCAACGGCCCTAACAAGGGCCCTAGCAACGGCCCTAACAACGGCCCTAGCAACGGCCCTAGCAACGGCCCTAACAACGGCCCTAGCAATGGCCCTAGCTCCGGCCCTAGCAACGGCCCTAACAAGGGCCCTAGCAACGGCCCTAGCAACGGGCCTAACAACGGCCCTAGCAACGGCCCTAGCAACGGCCCTAACAAGGGCCCTAGCAACGGCCCTAACAAGGGCCCTAGCAACGGCCCTAACAAGGGCCCTAGCAACGGCCCTAGCAACAGCCCTAGCAACGGCCCTAGCAACGGCACTAACAAGGGCCCTAGCAACGGCTCTAGCAACGGCCCTAACAAGGGCCCTAGAAACGGCCCTAGCAACGGCCCTAACAACGGCCCTAGCAACGGCCCTAGCAACGGCCCTAACAACGGCCCTAGCAACGGCCCTAACAACGGCCTTTGAAACGGCCCTAGGAACAACCCTAGCAACGGCCCTAGCAACGGCCCTAACAACGGCCCTAGCAACGGCCCTAACAAGGGCCCTAGCAACGGCCCTAACAAGGGCCCTAGTAACGGCCCTAGCAACGGCCCTAGCAACGGCCCTAGCAACGGCCCTAGCAACGGCCCTAACAAGGGCCCTAGCAACGGCCCTAACGAGAGCCCTATCAACGGCCCTAACAAGGGCCCTAGCAACGGCCCTAACAAGGGCCCTAGCAACGGCCCTAACAAGGGCCCTAGCAACGGCTCTAACAAGAGCCCTATCAACGGCCCTAACAAGGGCCCTAGCAACGGCCCTAGCAACGGCCCTAGCTACGGCCCTAGCAACGGCCCTAACAAGGGCCCTAGACACGGCCCTATCAACGGCCCTAGCAACGGCCCTAGCAACGGCCCTAACAAGGGCCCTAGCAACGGCCCTAGCAACGGCCCTAGCAACGGCCCTAGCAACGGCCCTAACAAGGGCCCTAGCAACGGCCCTAGCAACGGCCCTAGCAACGGCCCTAAAAAGGGCCCTAGCAACGGCCCTAACATGGGCCCTAGCAACGGCCCTAACAAGGGCCCTAGCAACGGCCCTAGCAACGGCCCTAGCTACGGCCCTATAACGGTCCTAACAAGGGCCCTAGCAACGGCCCTAGCAACGGCCCTAGCAACGGCCCTAGCAACGGCCCTAACAAGGGCCCTCGCAACGGTCCTAGCAACGGCCCTAACAAGGGCCCTAGAAACGGCCCTAGCAACGGCCCTAGCAACGGCCCTTGCTACGGCCCTAGCAACGGCCCTAACAAGGGCCCTAGCAACGGCCCTAGCAACGGCCCTAACAAGGGCCCTAGAAACGGCCCTAGCAACGGCCCGAACAACGGCCCTAGCAACGGCCCTAGCAACGGCCCTAACAACGGCCCTTGAAACGGCCCTAGGAACAACCCTAGCAACGGCCCTAGCAACGGCCCTAGCAACGGCCCTAACAAGGGCCCTAGCAACGGCCCTAACAGGGGCCCTAGCAACGGCCCTAACAAGGGCCCTAGCAACGGCCCTAGCAACGGCCCTAGCAACGGCCCTAGCAACGGCCCTAGCAACGGCCCTAACAAGGGCCCTAGCAACGGCACTAACAAGGGCCCTAGCAACGGCCCTAACAAGGGCCCTTGAAACGGCCCTAGGAACAACCCTAGCAACGGCCCTAGCAACGGCCCTAGAAACGGCCCTAGAAACGGCCCTAGCAACGGCCCTAACAAAGGCCCTAGCAACGGCCCTAGCAACGGCCCTAGCAACGGCCCTAGCAACGGCCCTAACAAAGGCCCTAGCAACGGCCCTAGCAACGGCCCTAGCAACTGCCCTAACAAGGGCCCTAGCAACGGCCCTAGCAACGGCCCTAACAACGGCCCTAGCAACGGCCCTAGCAACGGCCCTAACAACGGCCCTAGCAACGGCCCTAACAAGGGCCCTAGCAACGGCCCTAACAAGGGCCCTAGCAACGGCCCTAACAAGGGCCCTAGCAACGGCCCTAACAAGGGCCCTAGCAACGGCCCTAACAAGGGCCCTAGCAACGGCCCTAGCAACGGCCCTAGCAACGGCCCTAGCTACGGCCCTAGCAACGGCCCTAACAAGGGCCCAAGCAACGGCACTAGTAACGGCCCTAACAACGGCCCTAGCAACGGCCCTAGCAACGGCCCTAACAAGGGCCCTAGCAACGGCCCTAACAAGGGCCCTAGCAACGGCCCTAACAAGGGCCCTAGCAACGGCCATAACAAGGGCCCTAGCAACGGCCCTAACAAGGGCCCTAGCAACGGCCCTAACAAGGGCCCTAGCAACGGCCCTACCAACGGCCCTAGCAACGGCCCTAGCAACGGCACTAACAAGGGCCCTAGCAACGGCCC
This sequence comes from Micromys minutus, assembly GCF_963924665.1. Lineage (NCBI taxonomy): Eukaryota > Metazoa > Chordata > Mammalia > Rodentia > Muridae > Micromys > Micromys minutus. The sequence continues at coordinate 2,928,936 of NW_027667640.1, read as the reverse complement.
TAGCAACGGCCCTAACAAGGGCCCTAGAAACGGCCCTAGCAACGGCCCTAACAACGGCCCTAGCAACGGCCCTAGCAACGGCCCTAACAACGGCCCTAGCAACGGCCCTAACAACGGCCTTTGAAACGGCCCTAGGAACAACCCTAGCAACGGCCCTAGCAACGGCCCTAGCAACGGCCCTAACAACGGCCCTAGCAACGGCCCTAACAAGGGCCCTAGCAACGGCCCTAACAAGGGCCCTAGCAACGGCCCTAACAAGGGCCCTAGCAACGGCCCTAACAAGGGCCCTAGCAACGGCCCTAGCAACGGCCCTAGCAACGGCCCTAGCAACGGCCCTAGCAACGGCCCTAACAAGGGCCCTAGCAACGGCCCTAACAAGGGCCCTAGCAACGGCCCTAACAAGGGCCCTAGCAACGGCCCTAACAAGGGCCCTAGCAACGGCCCTAACAAGGGCCCTAGCAACGGCCCTAGCAACGGCCCTAGCTACGGCCCTAGCAACGGCCCTAACAAGGGCCCTAGCAACGGCCCTAACAAGGGCCCTAGCAACGGCCCTAACAAGGGCCCTAGCAACGGCCCTCACAAGGGCCCTAGCAACGGCCCTCACAAGGGCCCTAGCAATGGCCCTAGCAAGGGCCCTAGCAATGGCCCTAGCTACGGCCCTAGCAACGGCCCTAACAAGGGCCCTAGCAACGGCCCTAGCAACGGCCCTAGCAACGGCCCTAGCAACGGCCCTAACAAGGGCCCTAGCAACGGCCCTAGAAACTGCCCTAGCAACGGCCCTAGCAACGGCCCTAACAAGGGCCCTAGCAACGGCCCTAGCAACGGCCCTTGCAACGGCCCTAGCAACGGCCCTAACAACGGCCCTAGGAACGGCCCTAACAACGGCCCTAGCAACGGCCCTAGCAACGGCCCTAGCAACGGCCCTAACAATGGCCCTAACCACGGCCCTAGCAACGGCCCTAGAAACGGCCCTAGCAAGGGCCCTAGCAACGGCCCTAACAAAGGCCCTAGAAACGGCCCTAGCAACGGCCCTAACAACGGCCCTAGCAACGGCCCTAACAACGGCCCTAGGAATGGCCCTAACAACGGCCCTAGCAACGGCCCTAACAACGGCCCTAGGAATGGCCCTAGCAACGGCCCTAGCAACGGCCCTAACAATGGCCCTAACCACGGCCCTAGCAACGGCCCTAGAAACGGCCCTAGCAACGGCCCTAGCAACGGCCCTAGCAACGGCCCTAACAAAGGCCCTAGCAACGGCCCTAGAAACGGCCCTAGCAACGGCCCTAGCAACGGCCCTAGCAACTGCCCTAACCACGGCCCTAGCAACGGCCCTAGCCACGGCCCTAACAACGGCCCTAGCAACGGCCCTAGCAACGGCCATAACAACGGCCCTAGGAACGGCCCTAACAACAGCCCTAGCAACGGCCCTAGCAATGGCCCTAGCAACGGCCCTAACAATGGCCCTAACCACGGCCCTAGCAACGGCCCTAGCAATGGCCCTAGTAACGGCCCTAGCAACGGCCCTAGCAACGGCCCTAACAAAGGCCCTAGCAACAGCCCTAACAATGGCCCTAGCAACTGCCCTAACCACGGCCCTAGCTACGGCCCTATAACGGCCCTAACAAGGGCCCTAGCAACGGCCCTAGCAACGGCCCTAGCAACGGCCCTAACAATGGCCCTAACCACGGCCCTAGCAACGGCCCTAGAAACGGCCCTAGCAACGGCCCTAGCAACGGCCCTAGCAACGGCCCTAACAAAGGCCCTAGCAACGGCCCTAGAAACGGCCCTAGCAACGGCCCTAGCAACGGACCTAGCAACTGCCCTAACCACGGCCCTAGCAACGGCCCTAGCCACGGCCCTAACAACGGCCCTAGCAACGGCCCTAGCAACGGCCCTAACAACGGCCCTAGGAACGGCCCTAACAACAGCCCTAGCAACGGCCCTAGCAACGGCCCTAGCAACGGCCCTAACAATGGCCCTAACCACGGCCCTAGCAACGGCCCTAGCAACGGCCCTAGCAACGGCCCTAGCAACGGCCCTAGCAACGGCCCTAACAAAGGCCCTAGCAACGGCCCTAACAATGGCCCTAGCAACTGCCCTAACCACGGCCCTAGCTACGGCCCTATAACGGCCCTAACAAGGGCCCTAGCAACGGCCCTAGCAACGGCCCTAGCAACGGCCCTAGCAACGGCCCTAACAAGGGCCCTAGCAACGGCCCTAGCAACGGCCCTATCAAGGGCCCTAGAAACGGCCCTAGCAACGGCCCCAGCAACGGCCCTAGCTACGGCCCTAGCAACGGCCCTAACAAGGGCCCTAGCAACGGCCCTAGCAACGGCCCTAACAAGGGCCCTAGAAACGGCCCTAGCAACGGCCCTAATAACGGCCCTAACAACGGCCCTAGCAACGGCCCTAGCAACGGCCCTAACAAGGGCCCTAGCAACGGCACTAACAAGGGCCCTAGCAACGGCCCTAACAAGGGCCCTTGAAACGGCCCTAGGAACAACCCTAGCAACGGCCCTAGCAAAGGCCCTAGCAACGGCCCTAACAAGGGCCCTAGCAACGGCCCTAACAAGGGCCCTAGCAACGGCCCTAACAAGGGCCCTTGCAACGGCCCTAGCAACGGCCCGAACAACGGCCCTAGCTACGGCCCTAGCAACGGCCCTAACAAGGGCCCTAGCAACGGCCCTAGCATCGGCCCTAACAACGGCCCTAGCAACCGCCCTAGCAACGGCCCTAACAAGGGCCCTAGCAACGGCCCTAACAAGGGCCCTAGCAACGGCCCTAACAAGGGCCCTAGCAACGGCCCTAACAAGGGCCCTAGCAACGGCCCTAACAAGGGCCCTAGCAACGGCCCTAACAAGGGCCCTAGCAACGGCCCTAGCAACGGCCCTAGCAACGGCCCTAGCAACGGCCCTAACAACGGCCCTAGCAACGGCCCTAGCAACGGCCCTAACAACGGCCCTAGCAACGGCCCTAACAACGGCCTTTGAAACGGCCCTAGGAACAACCCTAGCAACGGCCCTAGCAACGGCCCTAGCAACGGCCATAACAACGGCCCTAGCAACGGCCCTAACAAGGGCCCTAGCAACGGCCCTAACATGGGCCCTAGCAACGGCACTAACAAGGGCCCTAGCAACGGCCCTAACAAGGGCCCTAGCAACGGCCCTAGCAACGGCCCTAGCAACGGCCCTAGCAACGGCCCTAAAAAGGGCCCTAGCAACGGCCCTAACAAGGGCCCTAGAAACGGCCCTAGCATCGGGCCTAGCAACGGCCCTAGCTACGGCCCTAGCAACGGCCCTAACAAGGGCCCTAGCAACGGCCCTAACAATGGCCCTAGCAACTGCCCTAACCACGGCCCTAGCTACGGCCCTATAACGGCCCTAACAAGGGCCCTAGCAACGGCCCTAACCAGGGCCCTAGCAACGGCCCTAGCAACGGCCCTAACAACGGCCCTAGCAACGGCCCTAGCAACGGCCCTAGCAACGGCCCTAGCAACGGCCCTAACAAGGACCCTAGCAACGGCCCTAACAACGGCCCTAGCAACGGCCCTAAAAACTTAAACAATCCTAAACCCTAAACCTTAAACCATAAACCCTAAATGTTAAACCATAAATCTAAGAATAACCATAACCCTAACCCTAACCCTAAACCTAAACCTAACCCTAACCCTAACCCTAACCCTAACCCTAACCCATAACCCCTAACACTAACACTAACCCTAACCCCTAACCCTAACCCTAACCCTAACCCTAACCTTACCCTAACCCTAACCCTAACCCTAACCCTAACCATAACCATAACCCTAACCTTAACCCTAACCCTAATCTTAACCCTAACCCTAACCCTAACCCCTAACCCTTACCCTAACCCTAACCCTAACCCTAAACCTAACCCTAACCCTAACCCTAACCGTAACCCTAACCTAACCCTAACAATAACCCTAAACCTAACCCTAATCCTAACCCTAACCCTAACCCTAACCCTAACCGTAACCATAACACTAAACTCTAAACCCTAAACCTAATCCACCCTAAACCTTAAATAATCCTAAACCATAAACCGTAGACCCTAAACCCCAAATCTAACATTAAACCTAAACCTAACCCTAAATCTAACGCTAACCCTAACCCTAACCCTAAACCCTCCCTGACTTTAACCCTAACCCTAACCCTAACCCTAACCCTAAACCTAACCGTGACCTTAATCCTAACACTAACCCTATTTCTAATTCTAACCCTAACACTAATCCTAAACTTATACCTAACCCCCTAATAATAACCCTAACCCTAACACTAACCCTAACCCCTAACCCTAACCCTAACCCTAACCCTAACCTAACCCTAACCCTAACCCAAACCCTAACCCAAACCCTAACACTAACCCCCTAACTTTTACCCTAAACCTAACCCTAACCCTAACCTTAAACCCATAACCCTAACTCTAACCCTAAACCTAACCCTAACCTTACCCTAACCCTAACCCTAACCCTAACCCTAACCCTAACCCTAACCTTAACCCTAACCCTAACCTTAACCCTAACCCTAACCCCTAACCCTTACCCTAACCCTAACCATAACCCTAAACCTAACCCTAACCCTAACCCTAACCGTAACCCTAACCCTAACCCTAACCCTAACCCTAACCCTAACCCTAACCTTAACCCCATAACCCTAACCCTAACCCTCACCCTAACCCTAACACTAATCCTAACCCTAACCCTAACCCTAACACTAACCCTAACCCTAATCCTAACCCTAACCCTAACCCTAACCTTACCCTAACCCTAACCCTAACTCTAACCCTAAACCTAACCCTAACCTTAATCCTAACCTTAACCTTAACCCTAACCCTAACCCCTAACCCTTACCCTAACCCTAACCCTAACCCTAACCCTAAACCTAACCCTAACCCTAACCCTAACCGTAACTGTAACCCTAACCCTAACCCTAACCCTAACCTCAACCCTAATCCTAACCCTAACCGTAACCATAACACTAAACTCTAAACCCTAAACCTAATCCACCTAAACCTTAAACAATCCTAAACCATAAACCGTAGACCCTAAACCCTAAATCTAACAATAAACCTAAACCTAACCCTAAATCTAACCCTAACCCTATCCCTAACCCTAAACCTAACCCTGACCCTAACCCTAACCCTAATCCTAACACTAACCATAACCCTAACCCTAACACTAACCCTAACCTTAACCCTAAACCTAACCCTAACCCTAACCCTAACTCTAACCCTAACCCTAACCCTAACCGTAACCATAATACTAAACTCTAAACCCTAAACCTAATCCACCCTAAACCTTAAACAATCCTAAACCATAAACCTTAAACCCTAAACCCTAAATCTAACAATAAACCTAAACCTAACCCTAAATCTAACCCTAACCCTAACCCTAACCCTAAACCTAAACCTGACCCTAACCCTAACCCTAATCCTAACACTAATCATAACCCAAACACTAACCCTAACTCTAAACCTAAACTTAACCCTAAATCTCACACTATCCCTAATCCTAAATCTAAACCCAAAACTTTAAATCTAACTTTAACCCTAACCCTACCCTTAACACTAACCCTAACCCTATCCCTAAACCTAACCCTGACCCTAATCCTAACACTAACCCTATTTCTAATTCTAACCCTAACACTAATCCTAAACTAAAACCTAACCCCCTAATAATAACCCTAACATTAAACCTAACCCTAACCCTAACCATAACCATAAACTTAACACTAACCCCTAACCCCTAACACTAACCCTAACCCAAACCCCTAACCCTAACCCTAACCCTAACCCTAACCTTAACCCTAACCCTAACCCTAACCCTAACCCTATCCCTAACCCTAACCCTTATTCTAACACTAACACTAACCTTAACCCTTACCCTAACCCTCACCTTAACCCTAAACCTAACCCTAACACTAACCCTAACACCCTAAATCCTAAACCCTAAACCCCGAAAAACCCTAAACACTAATTCCAAAAGCACCCTAAACCCTAAACTATAAACACTAAACGCTAAAAAACCCTAAACCCTAAACCCTAAACACTAAACCCTAAACAAGCCTAAACCCTAAAACCATTAACACTATACCCTAAACAAACCCTAAACCCTTAACATTAAACATTATACCCTAAACCCTAAAACACTATACAACCTTAAACCCTAAACCTTAAAATATCCTAAATCATAAATCCTGAACAACTCTAAACACTAAATTATAAACAACCCTAAAAAACCCTAAACAACTCTAAACGCTAAAACCTAAACAACCCTAACCATTAAACAATCTTAAACGCTAAATTTTGTACCCTAAACATAAACCACCCTAAAACTTAAACAATCCTAAACCCTAAACCTTAAACCATAAACCCTAAATTTTAAACCATAAATCTAAGAATAACCATAACCCTAACCCTAACCCTAAACCTAAACCTAACCCTAACCCCAACCCTAACCTTAACCCCATAACCCTAACCCTAACCTTAAGCCTAACATAACCCTATAACCCTAACTCTAACCCTAACTCTAACCCTAATGCTAACCCTAACCCTAACCCTAAACCTAACCCCTTAACCTTAATCCCTAAATCCTAAAGCCTGAACAATCATAAATCCTAAACCCTGAACAACCCTAATCACTAAACCATAAACAACCCTATACACTAAACCCTAAACAACCCTATACCTTAAACCTTAAACACTAAACCCTAAATAACCCTAAACCCTAAACCATTAACACTATACCCTAAACAACACTAAACACTAAACCCAAAACAACCCTAAAACCTAAACTTTAACACTAAACCTTAAACAACCCTAAACCCTAAACACTAAACCCTAAAAAACCCTAAACTTTTAACCCTAAACACTATACCCTAAACAACCCTAAACCTTAAACAATCCTAAACTCTAAACTCTAAACCCTTAACCTAAACCACCCTAAATCTTAAACAATCCAAAACCCTAAACCTTAAACCCTAAACACTAAACCCTAAACCCTAAAACTAACAATAACCATAACCCCAACCCTAACCCCTAACCCTTACCCTAACCCTAACCCTAACCCTAATCCTAACCCTAACCCTAACCCTAACCCTAACCCTAACCCTAACCCTAACCCTAACCCTAACCCTAAACCTAACCCTAACCTTAACCCTAATCCTAACCCTAACCCTAACCCTAACCGTAAACCTAACCCTAAACCTAATCCTAACCCTAACCCTAACCCTAACCCTAACCCTAACCCTAACACTAACCCTAAACCTAATCCTAACCCTAACCTTAACCCTAATCCTAACCCTAACCCTAACCGTAACCGTAACCATAACACTAAACTCTAAACCCTAAACCTAATCCACCCTAAACCTTAAACAATCCTAAACCATAAACTTTAGACCCTAAATCCTAAATCTAACAATAAACCTAAACCTAACCCTAAATCTAACCCTAACCCAAACCCTAACCCTAAACCCTCCCTGACCCTAACCCTAACCCTAACCCTAAACCTAATCCTGACCCTAATCCTAACACTAACCCTATTTCTAATTCTAACCCTAACACTAATCCTAAACTTAAACCTAACCCCCTAATAATAACCCTAACCCTTTCACTAACCCTAACCCCTAACCCTAACCCTAACTCTAACCCTAACCCTAACCTAACCCTATCCCTAACCCTAACCCTAACCCTAACCCTAACCTAACCCTAACCCTAACCCTAACCCTAACACAAACCCTAACACTAACCCCCTAACTTTTACCCTAACCCTAACCCTAAACCTAACCCTTACCATAACCCTAACCCTAACCCTAACCCCATCCCTAACCCTAACCCTAACCGTAACCATAACACTAAACTCTAAACCCTAAACCTAATCCACCCTAAACCTTAAACAATCCTCAAGCATAAACCTTAAACCCTAAACCCTAAATCTAACAATAAACCTAAACCTAACCCTAAATCTAACCCAACCCTATCCCTAACCCTATACCTAACCCTGACCCTAACCCTAACCCTAATCCTAACACTAACCATAACCCTAACCCTAACACTAACCCTAACCTTAACCCTAACTTTAACCCTAACCCTAACCCTAACCCCTAACCCTTACCCTAACCCTAACCCTAACCCTAATCCTAACCCTAACCTTAACCCTAACCCTAACCCTAACCCTAACCCTAACCCTAAACCTAATCCTAACCCTAACCTTAACCCTAATCCTAACCCTAACCCTAACCCTAACCCTAACCGTAACCATAACACTAAACTCTAAACCCTAAACCTAATCCACCCTAAACCTTAAACAATCCTAAACCATAAACCTTAGACCCTAAATCCTAAATCTAACAATAAACCTAAACCTAACCCTAAATCTAACCCTAACCCTAACCCTAACCCTAAACCCTCCCTGACCCTAACCCTAACCCTAACCCTAACCCTATCCCTAACACTAAACCTAACCCTGACCCTAATCCTAACACTAACCCTATTTCTAATTCTAATCCTAACACTAATCCTAAACTTAAACCTAACCCCCTAATAATAACCCTAACCCTAACACTAACCCTAACCCCTAACCCTAACCCTAACTCTAACCCTAACCCTAACCTAACCCTAACCCTAACCCTAACCCTAACACTAACCATAATCCTAACCCTAACCCTAACACTAACCTTAACCCTAACCCAAACCCTAACCCTAACCCTAACCCTAACCCTAACACTAACCGTAACCATAACACTAAACTCTAAACCCTAAACCTAATCCACCCTAAACCTTAAACAATCCTAAACCATAAACCTTAAACCCTGAACCCTAAATCTAATAATAAACCTAAACCTGTCCCTAAATCTAACCCTAACCCTAACCCTAACCCTAAACCTAACCCTGACCCTAATCCTAACACTAACCCTATTTCTAATTCTAACCCTAACACTAATCCTAAACTTAAACCGAACCCCCTAATAATAACCCTAACCCTAACACTAACCCTAACCTCTAACCCTAACCCTAACCCTAACCCTAACCCTAACCTAACCCTAACCCTAACCCTAACCCTAACACTAACCCCTAACCCTTACCCTAACCCTAACCCTAACCCTAACCCTAACCATTACCCTAACCCTAACCCTAACCCTAACCCTAACCCTAACCCTAACCCTAACCCTAACCCTAACCCTAACTCTAACCCTAACCCTAACAGTAACCATAACCATAACACTAAACTCTAAACCCTAAACCTAATCCACCCTAAACCTTAAACAATCCTAAACCATAAACCTTAAACCCTAAACCCTAAATCTAACAATAAACCTAAACCTGACCCTAAATCTAACCCTAACCCTAACCCTAACCCTAAAACTAAGCCTGACCCTAACCCTAACCCTAATCCTAACACTAACCATAACCCTAAACCTAACCCTAACCTTAACCATAACCCTAACCCTAACCCTAACCCTAACCCTAACCCTAACCCTAAACCTAACCCTAACCCCTTAACCTTAATCCCTAAATTCTAAACCCTGAACAACCATAAATCCTAAACCCTGAACAACCCTAAATCATAAACCCTGAATAACCCTAAACACTAACCTCTAAAAAACCCTAAACAACCCTAATCACTAAACCATAAACAACCCTAAACACTAAACCCTAAACAACCCTATACCCTAAACCTTAAACACTAAACCCTAAATAACCCTAAACCCTAAACCATTAACACTATACCCTAAAAAACAATAAACATTAACCCAAAACAACCCTAAAACCTAAACCTTAAACACTAAAACTTAAACAACCCTAAACCCTAAACACTAAAGCCTAAAAAACACTAAACATTTAACCCTAAACACTATACCCTAAACAACCCTAAACCTTAAACAATCCTAAAGTCTAAACCCTAAAACCTTAACCTAAACCACCCTAAATCTTAAACAATCCTAAACCCTAAACCTTAAACCCTAAACACTAAACCCTAAACCCTAAACCTAACAATAACCATAACCCTAACCCTAACCCCTAACCCTTACCCTAACCCTAACCCTAACCCTAATCCTAACCCTAACCCTAACCCTAACCCTAACCCTAACCCTAACCCTAACCCTAACTCTAAACCTAATCCTAACCCTAACCTTAACGCTAATCCTAACCCTAACCCTAACCCTAACCCTAACCGTAACCATAACACTAAACTCTAAACCCTAAACCTAATCCACCCTAAACCTTAAACAATCCTAAACCATAAACCTTAGACCCTAAATCCTAAATCTAACAATAAACCTAAACCTAACCCTAAATCTAACCCTAACCCTAACCCTAACCCTAAAACCCTCCCTGACCCTAACCCTAACCCTAACCCTAACACTAACCCTAACCCTAAACCTAACCCTGACCCTAATCCTAACACTAACCCTATTTCTAATTCTAACCCTAACACTAATCCTAAACTAATACCTAATCCCCTAATAATAACCCTAACCCTAACACTAACCCTAACCCCTAACCTTAACCCTAACCCTAACCCTAACCCTAACCCTAACACTAACCCCTAACCCTTACCCTAACCCTAACCCTAACCCTAACCCTAACCCTAACCCTAACCTTAACCCTAACCCTAACCCTAACCCTAACCCTATCCCTAACCCTAACCCTTATTCTAACACTAACACTAACCTTAACCCTAACCCTAACCTTAACCCTCACCCTAACCCTCACCTTAACCCTAAACCTAACCCTAACACTAACCCTAACACCCTAAATCCTAAACCCTAAACCCCGGAAAACCCTAAACACTAATTCCAAAAGCACCCTAAACCCTAAACTATAAACACTAAATGCTAAAAAACCCTAAACCCTAAACCCTAAACAATAAACCCTAAACAAGCCTAAACCCTAAAACCATTAACACTATACCCTAAACAACCCTAAACCCTTAACACTAAACATTATACCCTAAACCCTAAAACACTATACAACCTTAAACCCTAAACCTTAAAATATCCTAAATCATAAATCCTGAACAACCTTAAACACTAAATCATAAACAACCCTAAAAAACCCTAAACAACTCTAAACGCTAAAACCTAAACAACCCTAAACATTAAACAATCTTAAACGCTAAACCCTATACCCTAAACCTAAACCACCCTAAAACTTAAACAATCCTAAACCCTAAACCTTAAACCATAAACCCTAAATTTTAAACCATAAATCTAAGAATAACCATAACCCTAACCCTAACCCTAAACCTAAACCTAACCCTAACCCCAACCCTAACCTTAAACCCATAACCCTAACCCTAACCTTAAGCCTAACATAACCCCATAACCTTAACTCTAACCCTAACATCTAACCCTAATGCTAACCCTAACCCTAACCCTAACCCTAACCTTAACCCCTTAACCTTAATCCCTAAATCCT